>NW_026555344.1:16347376-16539666 GCF_029017545.1 Prosopis cineraria
AACACAGATAATTCCCAAATTAAAAACTTAAGATGTTATACATAGCTTCTTACCCTCCTGGATTTCTACATGGTAAAGGAGAATATGAAAATATGGCTTTGAAATGACAATGTGAACCCTTTAATCTGCCTTATTGTCCTTGACCCTTACTCGAAATTTACCTTAGAAGTTTTTTAACAACTAAACCATTATACTTTGAAGCATACCAAATGACTAGAACCAAAAGTTGAGCTTAGGTTAACTTTAAACAAGAGCAGCTATGTGAGGAGGAATCTTTGAGATTGAAAATTGATAATGGGTTAGCTAAATCATTGTGAACGAGTGTGAGGACTTCAAATCTAGGTTCAAATGTCACTATTGAGCTAAGCAAAGTGGCCTTGGAGAAAGGTAAAAGAGTGTTCAATAGGATGTATGTCTGTCTTAATGCATCTAAGCACTGGCATTGCCTTGTTTTGTTGTTTTAAGTTTATAATTTTTAGATATGCACTGCAATGCTTCTGCTTGACTGTGCTACAAGGTTAACAAGTTGATTGGAAAGATGGTGTAAACCCTTTCATTGGTCTAGATGGGACATCTTTAAAAGGCAACGCAAGAGGGATTTTACTCACTATAACAGGCATAGATGTTGATGACTCATGTAATGTCCGCTAATCAGTCATTTAATTACCTTTCTCTTCTCTTGCTCCAATCTAAGGTCTTGATTAACGTACTTAACTCTTTTATCACTTCTATAAGTTCCAATACACTTTATCCCAATCTTCACTAACTTTTCTCATTAATTTAGGTTAATTTAAGCTTATAACCTCAAAGCTTAATAATTAACTCCCAGACTACTCGTAAAACTTTAATTTGATTCTTAAGAATCTTTTTATTACTAAAGGGTAAGAAATAAACCCTTAAAACTTCCTAATTCAATTTATCTATAACTTAAATTAAGAGAATTAGGGTAGAATAGGTGCTAAAGGCAGTACGAAACTACACCATAAGCTATAGGTCGAAAACACCTCCCAAGCACCTAAAATCAATTGTCTAGTAAAGCTTAGTCTCTTTCTCCCACTCTATTCGTATTTTCCTCTCCTCTTCCTTTCCTTCTGATTCACAAGCTAATCCACATACTTATTAACCAACTTTTTGCGCCATATACTGGGTGTATGCTACATATGCCACGGTGTGTGGTACAATGAAGGAAATTCTCACCGTACTTGAACGCTTCACTCCACAACATAATCCTTCTACTTAAATCTACTCATCCAACACCTTAAAGAGTCAAAACATCATTTTACCATCCAAAATCCTAATAACACACTAATTTGCTAATTTACCTCTAATTGGTAATTTGTTCTAGAATTAGGAATTCAAGATGTTACACCTACACTATACCATGGGCCATAGCACATGTTGCTATCATATCAGTATTAAGGGTGTTCAAACCAATCTACACAAAAAGGACTGACCCAAACCAACCCAAAACGAAAGAAATTGACCAAAACCAAACAACAATCAAGTCTACTTTGATTTTTATGAGATGGGAACAAATTGATTCGATTCAAGTTTCAGTTTTAAGTATTAGAAACCAAACTGAACCAAACCAAACTTGATTAAAAAAATATTATTTATTTATTTATAAAATGTAAAACCATACATCTACAAGAAGCATTTTATTTTGAATTTTTTATAGTAATAGATGAACATTTTTAAAGGACTTGAATGGAAATGCATAACATTAAATAATTATAATAATCATGCTATGACCATCATTTAATTATTTACAACTTGAAAGGCTCATGTATTTAATTTATCTATAAGAAGCATTTTGTTTTGAATTTTATATAATAAGTTTTTCATTATTTATTAAATATAGATACATAGATAAACATTTTTAAAGGACTTGAATAGAAATACATAATATTAAATAAGTTTAATCTTATAAACTGATATCAATTTTTATGATTAATTATTATTAGCACATTGAAATTTTATTATATTTTTATACCTATATTTATGAAAAAAAGAGCCAAAAAGGATTAGATTTAATTTTAATACACTGTACCATTATGAAGATGGAAAAAAGGAAAAAAATCAAATAAGTGCATCAAAGACTGATCCAAACCTTAACCAAATCGAACCAAAATGAAAATAAAACCAAACTAAACCGAACTCCATAAAAACTGATTAGATTCTAGGTATGTGTAAACTAAATGGTTGGTTCGGTTTGATTTTTGCCCAAAACCAAACCAAATCGAACCTATGAACACGCCTAGTCAGCATTAAGCTGTCATGACAACTCTTTAGGTTCAACTTTTGAAGCTTGCCATTTCACCATTTAATGTTCGATTCAAGTGTCTACGCATAGCTACTCAAGCTACCTAACTATTAGCACCAGTTTCACAACAAAATATTTTACTATTTACAAATTAGACACCCAGATGAAAAAAAGTCACTTACTCACTTTAAAACAAGCACAAGGTTGCATAAAACCACAAACCAAATGTCAATAGCTTAGGGACCACTTAAACTAACTCATACGGACCATAATGCACCTAATAGAGCAGATAAATTCATACACATACATCTCAAACATAACATGGCTATCAAAATCCTAAATTAATATTAAACAAGGGTGTAAATGCATATTTGTCTTAATACTTCTATGGCCAATAACAATCATAAAATAACTTCAATATGCACATTTGTACTAGTATTTCATCCTCTTGTATAAATTTTCATACGTTTACATCAATCTAGGTTGAAATACACTAAAATAATAGCATAAACCTCGTGCAAATACAACAAAAGAAGGCATAACCTAAGTTGGCAATGCAAGATATAAATACATGCATACATGCATATATACATACATACATATTCATCAAGTACAACCAAAAAGGAAAATCTATACTACAAATAGCACTCTTATTCCTTGGCATCATCCTCCTTCCTTTTACCTATAGTAAAGCCTTCACTTATAAAATTATAATCACAAGGGTGAAAACAACATTTGAGTAACCAAATACTCTAATCTATCTACAAGTATGCTAGGAAAGTACATGAGTATGTAAATTGTCAAGTTAAACAAGCAATCAAGAAACATAACAATGTGCGTGTGCTTTTTTTTTCTTTTTCACATCTAAGAACAATGCATGATAAAAACCTGCAACTTATATCCTCCTTATTTTCTCTGACTAAATTTGTAGACTAAAAATTCAACAAGACCAAATATCGGTAACTAGATTGGCCCAAGTTCATCAATTATAGGAGGCAATCCAGCCAAAGATGCCTTTACCCATTCTCAAACTATAGACCCCTTTTTCAAATATATAGGGTGCCATATGCCCAATCTATCACAATGAAAGTATTAAGAATTCCAAACAAGAAAGTCTGAGCACTGGGGCCTTTAGGATGCCAATAAGTACCATATAGGTTTCATACAACACTACTTCCTTTGGGTAAACTTCCACCCTCTCACAAAGATCATGCTTATACAATGTGTCACAATAAGTATAGTCACATCACATTATGGATAATTCAAGTCCAATCACTATCATTCCAATTTATACCCAATTTCATAAAAGATATATGTGTATATAGGTTTTTGGCATAAAAGCATTCCTTCAAATATACCCCAACTTCACATAGATTTTCAAATCTCAAATAATCTCACATTAATGCATTACTAGTAAAAATAATATAATATAATTTCACAAACTTGCAACCATCCAAACAAATAAGTAAAAAGGCTAGATTATTTAGTTATCTCAACCTTTTTGTCACAAAAAATGTTATCTATGGATATTAACTACTCCCGTGGCCTCTACTAGCTCAAAAGGATCTGAACAATAATTAATCTATAAAATTAAACACTAATTATCAAATTACAATTCTAATAAACCCACTTTTAAGCTAAGATAGGTTACCCACACTATATAAAATTTGCCATTAGCCTAACTAACATTTCAACCTCAATCCATTAACTCTATTCAACATTCGTAAATTTATACAATACTAAATTACAACCCACATCACTCCCAATCATCCATTTTATCCAAAACCCTAGCGTAAAACTTCAAATCATTAAACCTAAACATAAAAGCTTAAATTAACTCCTCATAGACCGTAAAAACTTAATAGGTTCAGTTTAAACTAACAAAGGAATGGATTCAATACCTAATTATACCCAAACTTACTATAATTTTTGCATAAAGGAAAGGGAGGATGGATGGGAAGGTCATCCAAGTATAATCTTAGCTTGGATTGTCTCCAAAGTGCTCAAAATGTGAAGCCCTAGCAACTAACTTTCCTCCCTCCATCACCTTCTGTGTTTTTCTCCCTCTCTTCTTTGTTTCTCGCATTGGTTCATGATAGATTTATCAAAAATATATCTCATCCACTATTGCACATTATGGCTCTATTACAGTAGATGGCACAACAATGCCAGCCTAAGTTTTGGCCTTACACATGGGTCTAATTAACCTAAACTCCATCCTAGTCGACTCTTAAAGCTGTTCATAGTTTCGAAAAGCATATTAAGGATCTAGAAATAGGCTAAATTCATAAAATGCATAAATTTACCCATTCATCCTTATTAAAACTTTAAATTTGACCTTTTGAAATTTGAGGATGTTACAACTCAGTCTTTTCGATAGCAATTGCCCTAACCTAATAGTAGAACATAGTAAATTGGAGATGGTTTATTTCTAAGCTACAAAAATCATTAGACATGGATAATGGTTCAAGAGTAACAATGATGTCAAATATGTAAAAGGTAGTACTTGTGACTCTTAAGGATAGTAACAATGATGTTAAACATGTTAGAAATGTTACTAAGGGATTTTCATCTATATTATGTTGGGGTTTATGCAAGCTGTACCTAAGATGTTGCTAGAAGAAAAACATAGAATTTGTACAAGGCATATATATGCCAACTAGAGTAGAAAGTGGAGGGGTGGAGAATTGAAGAAAAAAACTCTTGTGCCTGGAGTACTTGTAAGGAGCAGTTTAAAGACAATCTCAAGGCCTTAAGGGGTCTTAACAACAAGACAATTGAGATAGTATTGACTTATCCTCATCAAGATTGGATTGAGCATACCTTAAGGCAACTTGTCTTTCATGAATTATGGATAACAATATGAGTGATTTTTAATGCCTAGATAGATGACTATAGGTTTCTTCTTGTAATTCTCACATTTGATAAGATTAGAGTTAAAATATTATGAAATGGGCTAAGAGTAAAACTAATTGATAGAGATGGAATGGGAACTTTAATCCTAAATGTGTAGAACTTTTTTAGACAAATAGAGATCTTGTTTTTAATTGTAGGGTGTACTTTAATGGGATGAGGGTTATGAAGTAATAGTAAGGCAAGATAGGTATATAGCATATATTATTATGAAGGTTTATACTTGTAAGGTATGGGTTTTAACCAGACTCCCTTGTCAACATGTAATCTATGCATTTTATCATGCTAAAATTGATCCCACAAGCCATATTTCAAAGTACTATCATAAGGACTCTTATTTGGCAAGCTATAGAAAGAAACTACAGCATGTGAGAGGTAGGTCATTTTGGAATATATCTAAGATTGAACAACTAGAGCCCCTATTAATAGTGAAGCTACCAGGTAGACTTAAAAAGAAAAGACAACGAATTGAAGAGGCCATGAGGAGGAAGAGGAAAAAGGGAAAGGCACAATAAATGTATCAAGATGTAATGTCCACCTTGACATTACCAAAATTCACTACACAATCACAATAAAATCATAATTAGGAGCAAGGAATGCTCCTAAGCTCACATTATCCATATAAGGGTTAAAACTAAATCTTTTAAAAATAATTGTGGAATAATTAGGATCCCATAAAAACCCTTTAAATTGATAGTTTGAGCTCAAACTTAATGATTTATAAAGGTATTGGAAGCATGCAAAAGTTTTGGGAAGCAAACCACTTCAAAACAAGGCCAAAAATATTATTTTTAAGTGTTTTGGTCTATGTACCGCGGCTCGTGGTCCATGCACTGTGGCATGTGATACAGAAATCCAAGTTCACTTGCTGTACCATGTGTCATAGCTTGCGCAAAATGTGCCACGATGCATGTGTCCATGACAGTAATGCTGTCATGACAGCTTTTCTGGACAAAATTCGAACGCGCACCATTTTCACATCCAATGTCCAATTGAACTAATTCAAGCACTCATGCGAAGCTTATTCAATAAGCTAACTAATGGTACAAGTTTCGTTATGATCTGACACCGTATGAGAATTTTAAAAACTCGGATGTAAAAGTTATTTTTTAAAGAAATTTTCAACCATCCAAGTACCCAAAACTCAACTTATACCATTAGCCCATTGTGAGGCATGAACCAAGTCTAATGGACCAAAATACACTTAAGTGAACATTCAAACACATAAAAATATATCAAACATAAAATTTGGCCACTCAATGGCCATTTTGCCTAATATGGCCAAAATACCAAATCAACATCACATATGCTATTTGGCCTCTATTACCATATAATACATTACATATACCTTGTCACCATAAAGATAAAACATTCCTTGCACTTGTATTAGTATTTTAGCCTATCACCATAAAAATTCTCACATATTTATATCATATACAATATTGAGCTAAAATACACAATAACATAGTATGAAACAAGTGTAACCAATCAAAATGATATGCATTCCTAGTTTGCAACATATAATATCATATAACAAGTTTATGTACATGACTCAAATTAAAATTGGGCTTTACAAATGTAGCAAGTATGCTAGCCCTTGCCTTATTCCCTCCCTGGCTCAGTCTCACTGGTAAAACTTGTAAAATGATAATCCATGGGGTGAGATAATCTACATTATTGATTAACAAGCCAAGTTATAAACAAGCATTAAAATAAGTAACATAATCACATCATATAAGATCACCACAAATTACATGCATGATCCTTAACCATCCGGTCCTCCAATACTCTCGACTGAATCAGTGGGCTATTTTACAGAACCAAACCATATGTATGGTCCCCAAGCTCACCATCCATGGTAGGACTACTCGGCCAAGGTGTCCTAAATCACTTCTGGGCTACTGTTTTCCCCTATTACAAGTAATTGGGGTGTCGTTACTCCAACACTGTATCTTACAGATGCTAAGGAGCATAGTCTCCAACTCCGCACCCTTTTAGGTACAAAGGAGAGTAAGTCGCCAACACCACACCCATTTTCAAGCATTAAGGAGAGTAAGTGTTGCACCTAACATCCCGAGGTGCCAGTAATGCCATATAAAATCTTCACTATCTCCACTAAGGTGACCTCCCACCCTCTAATATGCCACATTTCACTATATATCTCCACTTGACCATGCATAAACAACTTTCCAAACAAGTATAACAAAATCTTATCATTTACTTCAAAAATATAAAATTTCACAAAGCAATACTCGACTCATTTTCTAAAACAATTAACCTTTAAAGAATTTATACATATATACTCAACAATTCATAGAAAAGTAACTTGAGAATAACTTATTTAAGGTAATAAATAATACAAATTATCTAGTTACCTTAACCCTTTTGTTACTAAAAGGGTTACCCGTGGTACAAAATTTCTTCTTGTGTTAAGGTAAGTCCACACCACAATCTACAACAACAAGTACTATATGTTAATTTTCAATTAACACAAGCACTATTAACTACCAATAACCTCCCAATTCTCTTATTTCTCACTCAAATTCCCAACAAATGGGCTTGTCAAGATTACAATTTATTCACACAATCCCTTTAAGCCTCCCTCTAACTCTCTCACAACATAAAACTCAATATCTCAACTTATCACACCTCAAAATCCCATTATCAAGTTAAGGCTTGATCCAACTTTCACCAAACAACAAAATAGCTTTATATTACCACATATCCAAGATTAATAAACCTAAATTAAACCTTTAGAGTTAATAGAAACCTTCAAAACATTGACTTATGGCTTAATCCAATTAGACCAAATTCTCACTCTTCCAAATCCCATGGAAAATGAGATGAAAAGGTAGAAGAGAAGGGTAGAAAACTTACTCAAGAGTTTGAAGGCTCAATTTATCTTTAAAATCCTTCCAAATTGATACCCTAACAGTGCCCAAAATTGCCCCTTTCATGCTCTAGGTTTTCCAACCCAAAATTTGTCAATTTCTGATGATTTGTAAAATTTTAAGTTTCCTGCTGTGCCGTGTGCTGCAGCGCATGCCACACAAGCCGCGGCTTATGACGCATCAAGTAAATTGTTGATTTTGCTCCCCCCAATGCCACCTAACTTGATCTGACTTTTATCTTATCTCAATTTAGAGCCAAATATGACCCAAAAATTCAATTAGCAACCCAAAAACATAATTAAATAAACTAATCATATTTTTAACTAATTTATCCCTTAATTAATCAACTTTTTCATATTTGAAGTTTTAGGATATTACACAAGATGTGCCAGAAATGCCAATATGTAATGTCCACCTTGATATTACTAGAACACACCACACAATACTATCGTGATGGCTAGCATTAAGTAAACCCTTATATTAGGTCATCATAATAGATAAGGATTTAAGCTCAAATTGGTAAAAATTAGGATCCTAAGAAAATCATTTTTAAAAAGTGTTTGAGCTCAAATCAGAGTTTTAAAATATCAAAAAGAGATTATAGAAGCATAGTGAGGGAAAAACATCATAGACATACATCAAACAAGGGCAATTTGGACATAGTCTAAACTTCTCCATCTACCGTGGTGCTTGCATCATCCACCGTAATAGATAGCACAGAGGGGAAACTTCCCTTACTACACTGTGCGTCGTGGCACACCCCTACTATCATGATAGTACTTTGAGACTAACTTTTAGAGTACATCATTTTTCCATCCAACATCTGATTCAAGTGATTCAAGTATCTATATTTAAATAATTGAGACATCTAACTATTGGTACTAGTTTTACCACAAAATACTTTACCATTAAATAATGGAACACCTAGGTGAAAAACGACACTTTTTCCTCTCAATAATTGCTAATGGTGTCAAAAACCCTAAACCAATTGCTAATAGACTAGGGACTACTTGAATCAACTCACCTAGACCACAATATACCTAATAAAGTAGTTATATTCAAACACATACATTCCAAACACAATCTAGCCATCAAAACCCTAATTCTACATTAATCAAGGGGCAAAAGCATAATTTAACATAATAATTATAAAGCCATCCATGCACATACAATTACCATAATAATGACACTTACACTAGTATTTCAACATCTTGCAATAATTTTCATTACAATTATAATATCCTTGGTGAAAATACACCTAAACATCATAAGATCATGTAAATAACCATAAAATGATGCAAATCCTAAGTTAGCATGAATATATATTTAATTACACAAATGAAAAGAATAAAGGGCTATACAATCTATCACTCCAAGTTCTTGATAGTATCATCCTTCTCTTTACCCCTATCGACACCTTCACCTATCAAATATAACCACAAGGGGTGAGAACAATGTTTCAATAACTAAATAATGTAATCTATTTACTAATGTGCTAGAACAATATATAAGCATGTAAAGTAGCTAATTAAAAACAATTTATTTGATTTCCATTAACATATGAATATGCATGCAACCACAATAAATGCATGATCAAGACACCACCTTATATCCTTATTATATCCTCTAACTGAATATATGAACTAACAACTAATAAACTAAGTCTATATGACTAGACCAACCTAAGCTCACTAATCATGAGAGGTAGACTAGCCAAAGATGCCTTCCCCTATTCTTAAACCATAGATTCTCCCTCTCTCGAATATCAAGGGTGTTGTATACCTAATTTATCACTAAGATAGTACTGAGACTTCTAAACAAGAAAGAACTAAGCACCAGGGCCTTCAAAGTGCTAGTATATCATATGGATTTTTAAACAATACTACAGCCCTAGGGTGAACTCTCACCTTCTCATAATGATCATGCTCATACAATCCAAACATATATATCTAACTCATCATAGCTAATTATAAAACCATTACTAACTTTACACATTTGTATCCAATTTTCATAATTATCTATCAACAAAAAAATAGGTTTTAACTTAACAATAATACTTCATTTTAATGCCACTTAACATAGATTTCCAAAACACCAAACATTCGTATCAATGAAATATTGATCTTCACATTAGAATATATATATATATATATATATTTTTTCGTAAAGCTTATAACTTTTCAAATACACAAGTAAAAGGATTAGATTACCAATTACCTTAACCCTTTTCTCCTAAAAAGGATTACCATGGAAATTTAACAACTCCCTTAGTCTCCACTAGCTTATAAAGGTCTTATCAATATCTAATCAACAAAATTAAATATTAATCATCAATTTATAACTCTAATAAACACCCTTTTAGCATAAATTTAGGTACCTACAATACCCAAATTTCCTCTTTTGCATAACCACCACTCCCAATATATTCCATTAATCTTATTTAAAATCCATAAGCTTAGATAACATCAAATTTCTACCTGCATTACTCCCAATACTTGTATTTAAGCCTATGGCTTGTCCAAACCCTAACTCAAAACTCCAAGCCACTATAAAAACATCAAACTTATGTTTGGAAGCTTAATTTAACTTCCTATAGCTTAATTTAACTTCCTATAGACTTAAGAAACATAATGGGTTTAGTTAAAACCTAAGGAAAAATGAAAACCACACACAACTCTACCTAAACTCATTACAACTTCGCATAGAAAGGAAGGAGAGTGGATATAGAACTTACCCAAGGGTGTTGCCAGGTCAAAATTCCTTTAAAATGCTTAAAATATGAAGCCCTAACAGATCACAACTGTGACATCCTAAGTTTTCAACTTGAAACTTTGAGTATTAAGAAGGGTAAATTGGTTAAAATATGTAATTTATAGATTAATGATATTTTTGGGACATTAATAAAGTTATTAAACCTTTGGACAACCTTAGAAATGAGCTAAGATGGTATACAGATCAACTAAGCTTAAATAGGAGGACAAAATGGCATATGGCACTTGCTGTGCCATGTGCCGCAATGCACTACCAATTTCAGACATAAACTAGACATGAAACGTGCCTGATTTTAGAAGAGGAAGTATTCAAGAAATAAAAGAGGCTTTAGAGGCTGAGCTTAGGGCTACTAGGGCAAATTTCTAATGTCATCTTTGAAGCATTTGAAGCTTGAATATTGTTGGGCAAACTTCCTACACATCTCCCTCTTCCTTTTTATGTGATATTTCTATGGTTGAGGGCAATATGGAGTTTGATTCATATTTCCTTTGGTCTTAACCAAACCTATTTTCTTAGTTAAGGTCTTGGAAAGTTAAATCAAGCTTTTAAACTTAGGTTTATGAATTGTGTAGTGATTTGAAATTTTTAGTTAGGGTTTGGACGAACCCTAAGTGAAAGCTTAGAGTTTTTGAATAATATGGTAAATGATTAGTGATATTAGTGTGTTTAAGTGCTAAATAAGATTAATAGAGTGTGTTAAAAGGATTGATATTGATAAAATGAGATTTTAGGTATATTGAGTGCCTAAAATTTAGTGATTTTGGGGTTTAATTAGAGTGATAATTGACAATTATCACCTAATCATATAGATTAAGTATTACTCAAGTGTTGTGCATGTGGACTATGCGGAGCAAACATTAGACTATGGTAACCCTTTCTGTAATAAAGGGTTGAGCTAATGGAATAATTAACTTTATTTGATTAAGTGCTTAACTATTTGTGATATGTAGTTTTCTTACGTGTGTTTTAAAACCATTATATATTGTGAAAGAAGGATTTTGTACATTTAAAATGACTTAAAAATAATGAATTCCTGAAAGTTTCTTATATGAGTAATTTATGGTTTTAATATAAGTATGAGATAATTATGAAAAGTGTGAACATGATCATGGTAGGGGTGGGAGTTCACCCATAGGAAGAAGTAGTGAAAGTCCATATGGCATTTATTTCCTTAGTACTTAGTAAGGTATAGCCTTAGAGATTATCTCTTTAGTACCCATGTTGGGTATGGTGTTGGAGATTTACAATTCTTAGCATCAATGTGATACAGTGTTGAATTAATAATACCCTGAATCATGTGTGATAGGGGAAAACCATAGTTTGAAAGTGGAAAAAAATACCTTTGGCCGAGTGATCCTATCACTAAAGGTGAGCTCGAGCCTTTGTGTATGTCTGCTAGGTCCAATAGAGCCTTTGGTTTTAGTTGGGGTGATATGAAGACTCGGATAGTAGAATGATCATGCTAGAGTATGGAAATAGCTTATAAATATCAAAATGTTTAGATTTTAATATGCTAAACATGTGTTTTCACATGTACAAGCTTTACTTGCTTATAGTTGTGCATGTTAATTGATAGTTGTAAATTATTCTATTACTGAGATGTTTATCTCACCTTAAGCTCTGTTTGGTTGGAGATAAATGGAGGGGAGGAGAGGGGAACCATTTTTTTCATTTGGTTTAAAATTTTGGAGGGGAAAGGAGCTAAAATTTTGGCTCCCTTCCCCTCCCCTCCCCTCCCCTTATTTGGGATCCCTCCAAATTGGGGTTTTTTGAAGGAGAGCTAAATTTGTTGACTAATTTACCCTAATTATTTTTATGATATTTCCATATTGCCTTTAGAAAACCTTGACTAATCTACCGTGATGGGTTCCTTTCCTCATAGTCTATCTTGGCTTTCTTTACATTTTTCAAATCTAGTCTAGAGCGTTCGAAGCCCTGCCGTGTGTCATCACCAAAGTGGTCGGAGCTCCCGCCGTGCATCATCCCGTCAAGTCAGACTCTTTGAAGCTCTCACCGTGTATTGTCAGGTCAGCTTTGCCCTGGTTTTCTTTGTCCGATTTGTCGTGGTTTTCTTCTTCATTCCGTTCTAATTTCTCTTTTACTATTCTGAGATTGTTCGCTTCGAAGCTTCTAAGATTCATCTTCTTCAAACCTTTCTTGCCTTTTTTCATTCTGAGATTGATCCTCTTCTGAGATTTATTGAGTATGAAATTAGGAAAATGAAATGAAAATGAGCAGAGAATAGTGAGTAATCTTGTGCTGAGAATAGCGAGTAATCTTGTTATAAGATTTATCCTGTTCTAAGATTAATCTTTAAAGCTCATATGATGTTTGCTCGTTCTGAGAATAGCAGAGAATAATAAGCAGAGCATAGTGAGTATTCCTATTCTGTGATGCATTAATCTGTGCTGGTAGAACCTGAGTGAGAGTATATTGATGTTCAAATATAAAGTGTATTGATCTGTGCTCGTAGAACCTGACTAGATGTTTATTGATGTATATTAATCTATGCTCTTAGCATTATTTAGCTTCTGAGATTCATCTTCTTCGAACCTGACTAGAGTATATTAATGCTCTTTCTTGTGCTTTATTAACTAAAAGGGGTTATATTTTATTTTTCACAAGTTGCAATCTAAAGGTGGTTCTACCATCTCTAATATTTGCTGTACTAGACTTCTACTATATCGATCCTACTTTTTCCATTTTTATCTTTGATCCTGGAATATATATGGTTGGTTTCCCATTCTTGTTCATATTCTACATATTTGACCTGGGAGCTGTTAAAGGTGTCTGTTGTTTGCATTTAATTAACAGGCTCTTTCACTTATTATCTATTATAGTTGTTATAATTGTGGTTCCACCATGCAAAGCTACTTTAGTCCTTTTACCTCACTTACATCATTACATTCTAGAATGGGCTTTAGTGAATTCTTATCATCCATGCCAGATTTGCCTTTGTGTGATGCTTTTTACCATTGTGGATATATACGTGTTGGGCATATTGAAGGTTTGCCAATGAACTTACTGCTACTGATCAACTCATATCTTTTATTCTTTTTCAACATGCATACCTAGCTTCTTGTATTCTCGTTATTATTACATGTGTCAAATGGAGGAGTTTTATTAATGCCATGCAAAACTTTCTTGGATTTATCACTCAGTTTAATGGTCCATCTTGCCTAAATCTTAAGGCAGTTCAGTATTAGATATTTGGTGTAGGATATGTGACTCCTTTTATGATTAAATTCTTAGCCATTTTTTTCTTTAATACAAGTTGAATGTATACCTAGGTATAAAATTAGATTGAAAGCATTTCCTCTTTTAGCCGGGCATATAATATATATGTGTGTGTGTGTGTGTGTGATCATTGTTTTCTACTGATGAAACTGAATCTTTTACTATTATTTATGATAATTGTGGCTTGTTTATTGATTTTCATTATTCTTCTTAGTTACTTTGTTAGATGAGCAAGGAATCTGAATATCTTTTACTGGTGCAACATTGGTTTGAATTGCGTCAAAGAGCACTAGCTCTTCTTACTTGTGTCCTTGTAAAAGTATATGCAAGTAAGATGTATTCGAAAAATGTAAGTTATAGTTTGAGTGGCAAGAGAGAAATGGTGCGTGATGAAATAATGAGCCGAATTAGTGATTGTCCATCTAGTCAAAATATCATTAGAATGACTCCTAGAACTTTTTTAGAATTATGTCAAAGAGAGGCTGGCCTGTAACCCACGCGATGGTCAAGTGTGGAAGAAATGGTTGCAAAACTCTATATATATTGGCACACAGTGCAAAAAATCTGAAGTGAATTTTTAGTTTAGGCATTCTGGTGAGACAATTAGTCGCCATTTTCATCAAGTTTTGACAGCTATTATTGACTTAGAAGAAAAATTTCTTGTCAACCTAATGACACAACTATCCCTCCTGAAATTGAAAAAGATAAGAAATTCTTCCTATATTTTAAGAATTGTGTTGGTGCTATTGATGGAACACATATACGAGTGAAGGTGCCTTCTTTAAATGCTCCTAGATACTGTGGTAGGAAGGAATTCCTGACACAAAACGTGTTAGCAGCATGTACATTTGATCTAAAGTTCACTTATGTGCTCCCTAGATGAGAAGGTACTGCATCTGATTCAAGAATCATTAAAAATGCATTAACATGAGAAGATAGGCTTATAATTCCTGAAGGTAAATATTTTACCAATTTTGATAAAGTTTATATTTGTGATTGTAAAATTATTATAGTAATTATTTTCCTTTATGATAGGTAAATATTACCTTGTCGATGCTGGATTCATGTTAATAAGAGGACTTATAACACCTTATCAGGGAGTCCGCTATCATTTGAAAGAATATTCAAAATGGAATCCCCCCCTAAATTATAGAGAGTTATTTAACCTTTGATATGCAAAGTTATGCAATGCCATTGAATGTGCTTTTGGTGTTTTGAAAAAAAGATTTTCTATTCTATCCAATGCAACCGAACCTACATATGGAATCAAAGCATAAAAAATGATAATATATGTATGTTGCATTCTTCATAACTTTCTTGTGAGTATGGACCCTATTGAAGATCTTTTAGAGGAAGTTGATATTGTTCTTACAAGAAAAAACCATTCAAATGATAATAACAGTGCTCAAAGAGGGGACAATAATGAGGCTGCTTGAGGTGAACTTATTAGAGAAAATATAGCCAATCAAATATGGGCAGATTATCAGGAACATTTGGCTACTCTTGGGGATAAACCTAATGATTGAATTTTGATTTTCTCAATAAGTTAGAATCTATTGTATTATTATAGACATTTAAATATGTTGTATTATTATATTGACTTATATTGAGTTTAATTGAGGTTTGATTAGATATTGAAATTTGTTGTTTTATTGACTGTTATTTGCTTTGTATTATTTGTTTAGTTTGCCGTTGAAATTTGATTAGCTTTTCATATTGGAATTGGTATTATGTGATTATGTTGTTATGTGATAGGATGGCACTAAACAATAATGAGGAGATTGTAAATTGGACAAGATTAATGGATGATGCCCTCGTTAATGCTTTCATGAATGAATATAATGAGGGTCACAAAGTTAATGGCACTTTTACAACTACAGTTTATGATAACATATGTAAATATTTGAGTTCTTTATTCGATAAACAAATTGACAAGGAAAAGGTGAAAAATCAATGGAAGACTTTAAAGAGAAACATTTCAGATTTTTATGACATTTTTAAAAGTTTGAGTGGGTTCGCTTGGAATCCAATAACTCAAGTATGGGATGCTGAGCCTGAAGTTTGGGATGCATTAATTGAAGTAAATTTCTTACATATGCATTGATTATATTATTCTTTAAAAATGAAAAAGTGTGCATTTACAATTGAATTGCTTTTGTAATTTCACTTGTTTCAGGCTAAACCTAAAGCAACATTGTGGAGAACTACTCCTTTTCCAAACTATGAAAAAATGATGATATTATATGGAGTAGATAGAGCTAATGGAGATGAGGGTGAGACAGCACGTGAGTAGAGAAAGAGACGTCGTTCTCAGGAAGAAGTCACTGAAACCGTTAATGACATTAACAATATTGTCTCACAAAATAGAGCCACAATTAATGTTGAGCTTGATGGAAAAGAAAACTCACCTAACTAAGAGCACTCACCCACTATTAATAGTGCATGTAGTAAGAAGACAAAGAGGGTGTCTAAGGAGAAGGAGGCTAGTCTAAATGAGTTGACGGGAGCAGTGTTAGTTGTAGCTGAGGCAATTCAACAAGGAAATGTGATGATAGGACAAAGTTTCAAGAAGGTGCCACAATTGTCAGGTGAAGAAATTTAGAAAATGCTTGAAGAGTATAGGATTGATGCTGCAAGATTACCTGACATATATTGGTTTCTTATGGTTGAAAATGATAGGCTTAGAGCAGCAACTCAATGTTTAGCACCAGTACGGAAGGATGTGATAATGAGGATGTTTTATAGTTCTAATTAGATGATGACTTTTATTGATAATTTTTGTATATTTTGTTAGCTAGATGTCAAAATGTGGTTCTTAAGCATGATCAATATATTAGATGCTATTGCCTAATATATTTTGTTATTAATGATGACAATTATTGTTCAATTGTTATTAAGAACTAGCATTGTCTTGTGCAATTATTGGGGGTATAAAATCATTAGTTTCATTGATTTTTTTCACAAAGTATTGTTTAATATTTAGATTAATTTACTAATAAGATTATTTAATAGTATTATTTAATTTACTTATTTGGGGTGAAGAAGTAAAAAAAATTGACAAGATTAGGGTAATTTAAAAAAATTATACAATTTGAGTTTATATATAAAATAGATTTGTGTGATAAAATGTTAAAAAATATTATTATATAAGGGTATAATGGTAATTTAATTATTACCTCCCCTCCCCTCCCCTCCCCTCCCCTCAAACCAAACATAGCCTTATGGTTATATTTTACAAATAAGGGCTCTGATAGGGGCAAACGGAAGGAAGGGACTAATGAGGATTAAAGCGCTTTGTTTGTATAGCTCTTCCCATTATTTTTGCTATTGTGACAAATAGCTTATGAAAATCTATGCCAACTTAGAATCATTCATTGTTTTGTATTATTTGCATGAGAATTGTGGTGTATGGCTGTATATCTCGACCTAGAATGATATGTCTGCATTGAAATTGTCGTGTGAGGTTGAGATATTAGTGCAAGTGATAATTTTATAATGTTTTACTTGTGTGATTGACCAAAGTATTTTATTTGAGATAATATTATTACCCCTTAATATTGTTGTGAAGTCAAGGTTTTTATGGCCATATTGTGTATATATGATTGTTATTGTGATATAATTGGTTTATCAATTTGTGTGTCCATTTAGTTTGTCTAAGTAGTTCTAAAGCTATTAGCTCTAGGTTGAGTTTTGGACACCTTTATATATGTTATGGTTTGAAAAAGAACCATTTTGGGTTTGGGTATTCAACTTTTAAATGTTTGAATATTTAGGTATAAGAGCAGTGCTAATAGTTAGAGGGTTCGAAGAGTTACGTATGCACACTTGAATCGCTCAAATCGAATATCGGATGGTGAAACAAAGTAACATCATGTATTTTAACTTTAGGAATTTCTAATGTTTATAAGGGTATTTTAGTCACATTAAGTAAATTTTTAGTTAACAATGTTTTAAGGGAACTAATATGTAATGTCCACTTTGACATTATCAAAATTCACCACACAATCACAACAAACAATCATAATTAGGAGCAAGGATTGCTCCTAAGCTCACATTATCCATAAAAGGGTTAAAACTAATAATATTTTAAAAATAATTGAGGAATATTTAGGATCCCATAAAAATCCTTTAAATTGATAGTTTGAGCTCAAACTTAATGATTTATATAGGCATTAGAAGCATGAAAAAAATTTTAGGAAGCAAACCACTTCAAAATAAGGCCAAAAATGTCATTTTTGAGTATTTTGGTCCATGTGCCACGGCTCGAGGTCCGTGCACCGCGGCATATGGTACAAAATGCCAAATTTTCTCGCTATACTGTGCGCTGCGGCGCACCTAACTATGACAGCAATGCTGTCATAATAGCTTTTCTGAACGAACTTTAAACGCGTGCCATTTTCACATCCGATGTCCGATTGGAGTGATTCAAGCGCCCACGCGAAGCTTATTCAATAAGCTAACTAATGGTATAATTTTCATTACAATCTGGCATTATATGAAAAATTTAGATACTCGGATGCAAAAGTTAATTTTTCAAAGAAATTTTCAACCATCCAAGTACCCAAAACTCATAACTTATACCATTAACTCATTGTAAGGATTAAACTAAGTCTAATAGACCAAAATAAACTTGAGTGACAAATAAAAAACACAAAAACATACCAAACATAAAATTTAGCCACTCAATGGCCATTTTTCTCAATATGGCCAAAATACCAAATCAACATCACATAGGCTATTTAGCCTTTATTGCCACATAATACACTACAAATACATTGTCACCACATAGATAAAACATTCCTTATACTTGTATTAGCATTTTAGCCCACCACCACAAAAATTACCACATATTCACCTCATATACAATATTGGGCTAAAATACATAACAACATAGTATGAAACAAGTGTAACCAATCAAAATGATATACATTCCTAGTTGGCAATATATAATATCATATAAAAAGTTTATGTATACCACTCAAACCAAAATCAGGCTTTACAAAGAGTGTAGCAGATATGCTAGCCCCTACCCGATTCCCTCCCTGGCTCAGTCTCACTGGTAGCACCTATAAAATGTTAACCACAGGGTGAGATAAAAATCTCAGTAACTAAGATAATTTACATTATTGATTAACAAGCCAAGTTATAAGCAAGCATTAAAATAAGTAACATAATCATATCATATAATATCACCATAAATTTTCATGCATGATCCCTAACCATCCGGTCCTCCAATACTCTCGACCGAACTAGTAGGCTATTTTATAGAACCAAACCACATGTATGGTCCCTAAACTCACCATCAATGGTAGGATTACCCAGCCAAGGTATCCTAAACCACTTCTTGACTACTGTTTTCCCTTATTACAAGTAATTGGGGTGTCGTTACTCTAACACCACATCCTACGGATGCTAAGGAGCATAATCTCTAACTCCGCACCCTGTTGGGTACTAAGGAGAGTAAGACTCCAACACCACACCTATTTTTGGGCACTAAGGACAGTAAATGCTGCACCTGGCGTCCTGAGGTACTAGCAATGCCATATGAACTTAATCTTCAATATCTCCAGTAGGGTGACCTCCCACCCTCTAATATGCCACATTTCACTACATATCTCTACTTGACCATGCATAAACAACTTTCCAAACAAATATAACAAAATCTTATCATTTACTTCAAAAATATAGAATTTTACAAAACCAATACTCCACTTTTTTTAAAATAGTTAACCTTTAAAGAATTTATACATATACACTTAACAAATTATAGAAAAGCACTTGAGAATAACTTATACAAGGTAATAAACAATGCAAATTATCTAGTTACCTCAACCCTTTTGTTACTAAAAGGGTTACCCATGGTATTAAATTTCTTCTTGTGTCAAGGTAAGTCGTCCTAACCCACAATCTACATCAACAAATACTATATGTTAATTTTCAATTAACACAAGCACCATTAGCTAATAATAACCTCCCAATTCTCCTACTTCTCACTCAAATTCTCAATAAATAGACTTGTCAAGATTAGAATTTGTTCACTTCATCCCTTTAAGTCTCTCAATGTCTCAACTTATCATACTTCAACACCTTATGATCAAGTTGGGGCTTGATCCAAAATTCACAAAACAAGAAAGTAGCTTCCTATTACCACATATCCAAGATTAATAAACCTAAATTAAACCTTTAGAGTCAATAGAAACTTTCAAAACATTGACTCATGGCTTAATCCAATCAGACCAAATTCTCACTCTTCCAAATCCCATGGAAAATGAGATGAAAAGGTAGAGGAGAAGGGTAGGAAACTTACCTAAGAGTTTGAAGGCTCAAATCATCTTCAAAATTCTCCCAAATTGATGCCCTAGCAGTGCCCAAAGTTGCCCCCTTAATGCTCTATGTTTTCCACCCAAAAACTATCCATTTTTTATGATTCCTAAAATTTTAAGTTGCCTGCTGTGCCGTGCGCTGCAGCACGCGCCACATAAGCTGTGGCTCATGATGCAATGAGTAATAACTTGATTTTGCTCCCCCGATGCCTCCCGACTTGATCTGACTTTCATCCTATCTCAATTTAGAGCCAAATATAATCCAAAAATCTAATTAGCCACCCAAAAACATAATTAAATAAATTAATCATA
Source organism: Prosopis cineraria (assembly GCF_029017545.1). Classification (NCBI taxonomy): domain Eukaryota; kingdom Viridiplantae; phylum Streptophyta; class Magnoliopsida; order Fabales; family Fabaceae; genus Prosopis; species Prosopis cineraria. The sequence goes on from NW_026555344.1 coordinate 16,368,088, forward strand.
TTTTTAACTAATTTATTGCTTAATTAATCCATTTTTTCTAGATTTAAATTTTTAGGATATTACATAATATAGCTAATGGATCTCTCAACAGCCTTAAAAGAGGGCTAAATTAGAGTACAAGTAGACCATGGCACAAAGAGAGATTCAAAACGTGTGTGGAGTTCTTTGTGTCATGCCTTGTGATGCATGTACAAATTTCTACATTTATCAACTCGTGAAATCAAACAGAAAATGAGAAGTAGGATAAAGAGAATGTGAAGAGATGATAGTAGACGACCAGTTGGTGCTAGGTCTCAAGCTTTGGGTCACTTTAGAAGCATTTGGAATTAGATTTAGCTTTGGGTAAGCTTCCTCTACTTCTCCTTCTCCTTATATTCAAACTCTCTAATTATTTGGGCATTATAGGGCTTTAATTTTGTGTTTTTCTTAGATAATAGTTAAACTCATTACCTTAGTTAAGGCCTTAGGGAGTTAAATCAAGCCTTTAAACCTATATTTATGGATTACATAAAGATTTGGAGTTGTTGGTTAGGGTTTGGATGAACCCTAAGAGATTAAAAGCAATGTGGGTAATGTAATGATGTTTTTTTTTATGTGTTGGGATGTTAGATAAGGTTAATGTAATGTGTTGGAAGGATTGTTAGGCTAAATTGAGGTCTTGGGCATAATGGTTACCCCTAATTGTGTTATACAATAAGGTGATTTGTGTGGGGATTGATAATTAAGGGTTTAATTGTGTAGATTAACCTTTGGTCAAGCATTGTGGCGATAGTAGATGTGTGTAAAGCCATTAGTAGACTACAATAACCCTTTTAATGACAAAAAGGTTGAGACAACTAGATTATCTAATCTCTCTTTTTTTTGTATTTGGATGGTAGTGTATAGATTTTAAAGTTAATGTTTTAATTAAGTATTAATATAGTAATAATATAAAATTATGATTGTAAAGTTATGTGAAGTGGAATGAAAACTTATTTTAATGCTTTTGTATTTGGAAAGCTAAATGCTATTTTTATGTATACTTGTGAAATTCTATGGTTTATGTGAAAATAAGAAATTGTGATAATTTATATGTTAGGACTATGTGTTGGCTGTATTGAACATGTTTGGTATGATCATTATGAGAGAGTGGGAGTTCACCCTAGTGTGTTATCAGAACATTGTTTAGAAATTCATATGGTACACTGGCACTGTGGAGGCCCCAGTGCTCAGTATTATATTGTTTAGAAGTCCTAGTACTATAAATGATAAATTAGGCATTGAAAGCCCTAATAATTATGGACAGGAAAAATTTATGGTCCATAGTGGGCAAAGGTGCTCTTAGCTAAGGCTACATCCTACTAATAGTGAGCTTAGACTCGTCCAGTTACATGGACTTGGTCCTATCAAATTGTCAACCCATAAATTCAATCGGAAGACATAAAGAGGGTATAAGGTAGGATGTTGATCATGCATATAATACCATAACCATATGTGTGGATTTATGAGACATATTATATGATTTACTATGCCACTTTACATTTGCACAAACTATTCTCACACACAAGTAGTTGATTAGACTATTTAGTTAGTAAGTCCTTGACTCACCCCTTGGTTACATTTTATAGGTAAAGGCTCCAATAAGGGCAAGGAAAAGGAAGGTGCTACCAAGCAGTGAGGGGACTAGCTTGCAGTTGTATAGTTTTTTCATTTATTTTGGTTTGTAACAAATATTGAATGCATATGCCAACTTAGGACACATATAGTTTTATGATACACTTGCATGAATTGTTGTGAACTATGGGCGTCTCAGCCTGGGTTTATTGTATTTGTGTTGTAATGGCTGTGAGAGGTTGAGATACTAATACAAGTATTAATTTTATATTGATCTATGTGTTAGATTGGTCATTGGCTTGTTTATGAGAAATTATTACCTTTAATGATATTTATGTTAAAAATGGGGTTTTGGTGGCCAATTCTATTCTGGGTTGTTATTATTGTGATTTCAATGCTTTAATAGGTTGTTTATGGTCCATTAGAGTGGGTTCAAGTTGTTCCATTATTATTGGCACTTGGTTTAGGAGTTTGGGCACCTTGGTTGTAATTTTTGAAAGAAAATGAGCCATTTTGGGTTCAGGTGTCCAAATCTCATTTGGCTCAATGTTTGGGTGTGAGACTAGTGTCAATAGCTAGGTGATTCTAAGAGCCACATGTGGATACTTGAATTGCTCAAATCAGATGTCAGACGACTAAATGGCGTGCTTCAAAAGTTGGCCCGGAGAGCAATTATGACAACAATTTACTATCATGATAGGGAACACGTGAAGCAGTGCATTGTCCATTGCACCATAACATAAGGCATAGAGAGGGACATTTGCCCTTTGTATAGTCTGACAATAGACGATGCACTGTGCTATGGCATGTTGTGCCTATATGGTTGAAACTATTGTTGTTTATTATTTTTGGGCAATTAGAAATGTCTTGGCTAAAAATATTTTAAACTATTTATTTCTAAACCCTTAGGCTGTGATGACTTTATTTAGAGATTTTAATTAATCCTGGTTGTTACAATAGTGTGTTAAAGTATTGTTTTGGTAATGTCAAGATGAATGTTAAACCAGCTCCCCTTCAATCATCTCTTATGTTTCCTTCTTGTTCTCCCTTTGTTTCTAATGCATGAGACTATCTGATAAAATTATATTTTGTACATTCGCCCAGGTGTATGGTACTTCTATAGTGGTGCGTGGTATTTTGGCCCTCACTTAATGCCTAGTTCACTTGAACACCAATTTAGCCTACTTTCAAAGCTATTCAATGATCTAATAATCTCATTAGTAATCCAAAAACATCATTAATATAATAATCACCTAAATTTTACCATTTTTCCCTATTAACACTTCACATTTAAATTTTAAAATTTAAGGATATTACACTATTACTTATTTGACTTCCCCCCACTAACTTGTAAGGTTGTAAGAACTTCTTACTTTAATTTTCATGGAATTTAGCTTATACTTTTTCTATTACCAAAGGCCATCTTAATCTAAAAGACCTGAAACCAAAGGAAGGAAGAAGGCATTGACTAAAAAACAACCCACTACACCTATTCCTCCTTAATATAGAACTCCACCTATCATTTAAGAATCTGAAGAAGGAAACCCTCTTCCTTAAGGCCTGCTAAATGTGTGCATAGGCCATGATCTAAGTCTAGATTTAGTATTAGAATGGATTTACAAATAGGCAAGATAGTGATAGATGCGAGTCAATAATTGCCTAAATACTTGGCCTATTTGTAGTCCCAAAATCACACTTGAGAATTTTCACTATGAACACAATCTTAATTAGGTGCTTGCCACCACAATACAGTACATCCATAAGACTATACTATACTAATACAAAATACAAAATTTAAGGGGAACTTTCTACATTGATTATAGTTAAGGGCAACACTATTGTCTTCTTATGTTCCCTCCATTACAAACTTGGGAAGGAAATGAAGAAGATGATAAACTTATAAGTATATTTATGTAAAAATATTCAATATAATTTTCACTTTATATTTTAGTTACTAACTTGGTGATCTTGATCATAAAGCAATAAAAACATATCAAAATGTGGTCTTGCAAAAGCACAAACATGAGTACAAGAATCCTATGTGGATCAAGCCAAAGATGATGCTATACTTTATGAATATATTCAATTACTAAGATTTCTTATTTATTTCTTATGATTTATTCTTATATAGAGCCATAGACAACCAGTAAAGACAAACTTGTGCGACCTATATGTGATAAGACACATGCTCAACATTATCACATTGAGCATGACTGAATTTACAAAAGAAGTAAATATATTTTTTAAGGTTTTATTTTATTATATTATTTAAGAGTACTTAATAAGCCTTTTTTACAAATTATATCTTAGATGTTTGACAATTCGAATCCATTTCCCGAAGCTAAAATTGAAGAGATCTACATATGTTAGGCAACTTATTTTGGGGAGAATTTGTGAGTTTTATAGAAAGTTTCATACAATTTAAGAATTTTTTTAGTTGTAAATATCTTTTGTAAACTTTTGTTGACACAATGGTTGGTTTTGGATAGCTCAATAGTTTTTAGATAGTTGATAAATAATTGTCAGTTTTGGATAGTTGTAAATTTAATTTTGTATTGAAAATTGCAAATAAATTGTACTATTTGATTTGGCTGTGATAATTTTTGTGTATAAAGAAGGGTAAATTTGAAAAAACTGATTCTTTATTTAAAAAATACTTTTTACAATGATTATTATTATAACTGATGTAGAAATTACTATTCTACATTAGTTAATGTAATAACTGATGTAGAATATAATATTAACTTTCTATAGCAGTTGGGGATCCAACTAGTGTAGAAAGTCTACTTTCTATAATGATTGGGGCTGCAATTGCTATAGAAAGTAGACTTTTTAATAGTTGGGGTTGCAATTGTTGTAAAAAGTGCTATAATTTTTAATTTTGTTAGTTTATGGGTTCATTTTCTACATCAGTTATAGTTAACTAATGTAGAAGATGTATTTTTTACAGTGGTCATATAATTGATATAGAAAGTTATAACAACATCGCCTATTTAACTGCTATAAAAAGTCATTTTTAACCATTATAAAAAGTTATTTTTGTAGTAGTACTAGAATTGATCTCACAAAAACCATGCACAACACTTGTAAGTATAATCAAGTACTTTGGAAAATCCCATCGTAAGATTTCAAATAAGTATGAAAAAGTTTTTCAAATAAGCAACTTTTAAAAGAATGAATGTGAATATAATTGAAAGCTTAATAACAAGTTGAGAGCTTTTTTCATATAAAACATGCAAGTTGGTAAGAATTGAATGGAAGACACTTAATGCCTAATAATTATTACACTCACACTTAAATAAGGTTCTATTTATAGATTGAGGTTAAAAGAGAGGCTAAGAACACTAAAGAGATGGATTATAGCTGTTAGAGACATATAGAAGTGAAGAATAGCAAAAAAATAATTTCCTACAAACAGCATTTAATGTGTTGTCATAACCTAATACAAGTGTGCATCAACAAGGGACACACATCAATTGGTCTAACCTTTATACACTTCAAGATATTTTAATCAAGTAGGCTATCTAAAACAAGTGCGTATTAAGAGTTAGAAGTGCCTAGCTTCTACTATGAACTCAAACACATGTGGGTATACTTTGATACAAGCATGTGCTAGATTTAGACTCTATAGAAAGTGAAAGACTCAAGTATGACTATTGAGACAAGCTTGAATTGGCTTGATCAAGTTTAAGGATCTCAAAGTTAGGCTTGAAAGTTTTAAGGTATAAAACCCATTCAAGCTTAAATCACCAAGGTGACACACATAGATTAGATTATAGCACAACTCAAGCTAACACATAGGGACTAATTCAAGTATGTAGGATATCTTACTCAAGCATGAATTAGATAACAGAAATAAATATTTAAGTAAGAACTTGTTTAAGCATGTTTTCAACCTAACACAAGAAAATTCTAGCCTAACTCAGAACACTTGATTTCATTGAAGACTTAAACATGCATGTGTCCAATTCAGGACAAGCACAAATTGGCTTTCAATGTCTAGCAAGGCTTCTAAATACTAATTCAAGCGAGTATCAATTCTAATTCAAGCTTGAATTGGATCCACTAAGTCCTATAATGCATTATGAAGGGCTGATACACATAAGTGTCCACACTCAAACAAGCATAAATTAGACTCTGAAGGTCAAATGCATTCTAAGTGTTTAACAATAAAGTTTTAGGACATATGAGCCTATGACAAGTTCTAATATGTAATACTCTTACCTTATAAAGTGTGATTTTACTCTCAAATAGTTTTCACATTAAGTCTAAGAAAATTTAAAACAAATAACCTTATTAAAGTTAAGTCTTCTCTTGTTTTTCATCCTCTTAAAGTTTTGTCACTTAGAGTTATAAACAATGATAAACCCCTTTTGTAACAGCCTGAATTTTCAACTTTGAAATTTTAAGTGTTTTTTAAGGGTAAATTGGTCAAAATAAGTAATTTATGAATTAATGGTGTTTTTAGATGATTAATGAAGTTTATGAGTCATTGGACAACCTTAAAAGATAGCTAAGTTGGAGTTTGTGCTAACTAGGGCACAAGGAAAGGCCCAAAATGCGTTGAGCCTTTTTGTGCCATCTGCCATGATGGATGCGTGATGCATCGCAATGGATATTTGACCAAAAACTCTAAGCTGGCATAAACTCTTTTTCCTTTCCCAGATCACTGCTTTGTCCTGTAAAAATGTAACCAGGAAAGTGAGATAAAAATCTTAGTAATAAAATAACTCATTCCTATTGACTATGACATATGGAAGTAAAGCATAATATACCATTCAAACCTCATTAACATAGCATATATCACATATTTCATTTCAATTCACAATCTCATATATCAATTCACTATTTTTATTACTATAATCACCACTTTTTACCACGATTCCACATATACAATATATAGCAACACATAGCATGATCGCCACTGACCAAACCTCTAAATCACCTCGACACAAAACTATAGACTCACCTTAGACCAATGTATACTTTTATTGGCCCTGAGCTCACCTTTAGTGGTAGAATCACTAAGACAAAGGTATTTTATCTCACTTCTAGACTATGGTTTCTCTCAATACACATAAAAGAGTAACATTAAGTCCAACACCATATCACACAGACATTAAGGAGTCCTTTATCTCTAACACCACACCTCAATAGGCACTAAGGAGAAATTCTCCAACAATGAACCTCAAAAGGTACTAAGAAGGTATAATTCTCTAATATCACATCCCGTCAGAGACTAAGGAGAATATGCCTTATAGTCTTATCACCACCACTCCACTTGGGTGAACTCCCACCCCTATAATCATGCTTTCCAACCCATTCATAGGTTCTTCATTCATACATATATATCCTCAATACATAGCAAATATTTATACAAGTATGGAATCACATATTCTTATTCATTTATTTGCTCAAAAACTATTTTCATGCAACATTCACGCAATGCTATAAAATATGCTTAGTTCAAAACAATTTCATGTACTATATAGCTTACTTACACACAGTTACAATAAATAGTAAAAAAAAAGAAGTTATTCAATTACCTCAACCCTTCTATCATTAGAAAGGTTACCTGTAGATTTCAATCACAAGCTTCCTTTCCTAACTCACACGTTCAATATGTCAATCTGAACACATTTGGCACAATTTAGTCATTTGGTCCAATTTGACCAAAAACACATATTTGCTATTTATGGCTATATTTAGCTATATGTTCTTTTCCATTCATCCATTCTAGGTCTATTACTACTCAATTCTACTTTACATCACCTCAACTAGTCTTATTTTAGTTAAACAAGATTTTCACCCTAAAAACCTCTTGATTTAGGGCCAAATCAAGCTTACAGGTTCAAAGCTCTATTGCTCAACCCTAAATTAGTTGTAAAGCTCTAATTTAACTCTCAATAACTTTTTTATTACTATTGGGCAAGAATTAAACACTTAAAATTTCACTAATTCAATTTCTCTATAACTCATATTTAAAGAAATTTGGGTAGAATGGAAGGTAAGAGTTATATGTAGCTTACCCGCTAAGTAACTAATCAAAAGCACATTCTAATGACTTGAAATGGCTTGCCCTAGCCCATCAACCCTTCTTCTCTTCTCCTCTTATGCATTTTTAATTTCTTCCTTTTGAAAATCACCTAAAATTCATGAATTAAGGGGTCATTTTTTAGTCCATGTGCTGCGGCATGTGGCACAACAATAAGAATTCTCACCACACACACTTGCTTTGACCTACAATGCAACCTTCTCATCTATACCTATTCATACAATGTCCCAATGAGTCAAACTATTAAGTAATCATCCAAATCTCTAATCCCATACTAATTACCACTTTACTCTCAATTAACAACTAATCATCGAATTAAAAATTTAGGATGTTATATATTAGCTTAGTTAAGGTCTTAGAGAGTTAAACTAAGCTTCTAAATCTAGGTTTAAGGTTTTTATAGTGATTTGAATTTTTTGATTGGGGTTTAGATAAACCCTAAGTGAAATTTCAGAGTTTTGGAATAATGTGGTTAAAGGGTTAGTGTTATTAGTGTGTTTAGGTGCTAAATGAAATTAATGAAGTGTATTAGAAGTGTTGATGGTGTTAATGAGATTTTAGGTATAGTGAGTACCCAGAATTAGACTAAAAATAGGTTAATTAGAGTAAGAATTGATAATTTAATATTTAACCTTATATATTAAATAGTGATCATTCCCCATTGTATGAGTAGACATTGGTGAAGTTGGTAATTGACCACATTCACCTTTTTTGTGACAAAAGGGTTGAGATAACCAAATTATCTAAACTTATTATTTGCATGTTTAGATAGTTTTGTGAAATTGTGAAAATTTACTTTATACTATTAGTAGAAAATGATTTAAATTTAGAAACCCTATGTGAAGTGGAATGTGCTTATATTTTTACATATATGATATTTTGAAAGACTTATATTAAATCCTATGTATATGTGTATATACTTGCAAAAATGTATGAGCTATTATGGAAATGATTGTTATAAATAGATTACATATGTATGGCTATGTGTGCAAATGTTGAACATCATGTTTGGGCATGATCATTATGAGAGGGTGGGAGTTCACCCTAATATTGTCAGGAAACATTATTTAGAAATTCATATGGTATACTGGCATCGTGGAGGCTCCGATGTTCAATCCTATTCTTGTTTAGAAATCCCGATACTATTTGAGATACATTGGGCATTCAACACCCTGAGTATTTGTGGAAAAGGGAAATCTGTGGTGAAGGCTCTGATAAGGGTAAAGGGAAGGAAAGTGCCATTGAGATTGGTAAGGCTTGAGTTTGTATAGTCCTCTCTTTCTTTCTTTTTTTAATTGTAACAAATTTGTATTAAATATGCGAACTTAGGATCATGTTATGTTTTGAGGTCACTTGCATGAGAAATATTGTAATTGTGAGTATCTCAGCCTAGGACAATGTAATTGTGATGAAATTGTTATGAGAGGTTGAGATATTAGTGCAAGTAATGCTGTTGTGTTGTTTATGTATTAGAATGGTTAGGAGAATTGTTTAATGTGAATTATTGTTACCCCTTGAACTATGGTGAATTCGAGATTTATTGGCCAATTTGTATTTAGAATAATATTATTGTTGTATGCTTGGTTTATCAGGTGGTTTATAGTCCATTTAAGTTAGTTCAAGTGATTCTATGGCCATTGGCACTGGTTTAGGGATTTTGGACACTCATGTTATAATTTTGAATTGAAAATGGACCAAATTATTTTCAAGTATCCAAATCTTTAATGGTAAGGTGTATGGTTGTGAAACTAGTGCCAATAGCTTGAGAGCTCAATGAGCTACATGTGGACACTTGAATCACTGAAACTGAATGTTGGATGGAAAAATGGAACACTCCAAAATTTGGCTAAAGGTGCTATCATGATAGTTGCATAATAAGAGACTTAGTCCTTTTATGCCATCTACTGTGGTGGATGACATGTGCACCGTAGCAAATGGAGCATTTTGGAAGTTGTCCAAAATGCCATTTGTGATGCTTGATTGTGGTTATTTTGTTTCTATGCTTTTGCTATTATGATTTACTTGTTTTAAACTATAATTTAAGTTCAAATATCATTTTAAAAGGGTTTCTTGGGATCTCAATCTTTTAAACTTCTCTTTAACCCTTGTGTTATAATAACCTCATATAAGGAATTTAATTAATCCTAGTTATCATAATGGTGTTATATGTTTTGTGTTCTGTGTCCTGTTAATGTCAAGGTAGACATTATATCTTTCTCTTGATTTTGTAATAATCAAAACACATAGTTCAACAAGTGGTAGTAGTGTAAATTCTTCCAATCAAATCCAAATGGTAGTGAAAAGTAACTATGTTATTCCCTAAGTTTTCCTTTATTTTATATTTATGAGATACTTTTAGAACCTATATTGAGTTTATTACCCTACACTCTTATAATATTGTATGACTTTTGATATGTGGTTAACATAGTGAACCACTTATGTTATGACTTTTGATATATTGTTAACATGTTGAACCGCTTACATGAATTTTCCAAAACATAACATAATATTTCCATTATTCAAGCATAATTTTCATTTTCACAAATACAATAAATACTTAAGCAAATATATGAGAAAATTTAGGTTCCTAGTTACCTCCACCCTGTGAGTCAATTCAAAGGGCACTTGTGGATATTCCTCAATTCAAGCTTCCCAATGTGCTCAAGTGGTCCAGATTGTTAATCTACAATTAACATTCCTAACTTTATCAATTTCTAATAGTAAACATTAATGCATAGCTACTAATAGCCTCTCATAATGCCCAAAACACATTTTGTTAGTTAAATTAGACATTCATTGATGTCATTAGCTTTATTAGACTCCCAAGAGCCTAAATATACCCACTTATTACCCATTTGATATATAAATCATTAATTCATCGTCAAGGTTTTCTTTAAACAACAAACCCCATAATAAAAATCATTCAGACCATAATCATAGGTTTAGAACCTTAGAGAATGTCCTAATAGCTTCATTAAGTTCATTAGGTTCGAACATTAATACCCTACTACAAACATCACCACTACACACTCAAAACTAAGTTGTTTGAAAACTTTAAGGGTCTGTTTGGTTCGAGGGGAGGGAAGGGGAGGGGAGGGGAGAGGAGGGGAGGGAAGGGGAAGGGGAGGAGGGGGAAGGGAGGGGAGGGGAGCTCCCCCCCAATTTGGAGGGGAGGCTTTGGAGGGGAGGGGAGGGAAAATTTTAAAAATTTCCCCTTCCCTCCCCTCCCCTCCCCCCAACCAAACGGGGCCTAATGCAATTGGTAAATAATGAATGTGTTAGTAAATCTCTTACCCACTCACTTAAATGAGGTTCTATTTATAATGTTTGGATAATTCTAGCTGTTAGAGACCTCAACTAGCCATTTATAAACATTAAATTGCATGTATGAGAATAGAACCTAAGCAAAAGCACTTTATTTATGAAATGCATTTAATGCTTTATCAAAACCTTAAGCTCGCATAGGTCAGCCTTACCAATGTGAGGAAGAGTGGTTCAGTTAGGAATAATGAAAACTTGAATTGCAAACACATAAGGGAATAGGCTTGGTCAACAAGAGGATGAGTTTGGTAGAAGCACATGCTTTACTAAAACTTTAAGACTCGCATGGGTACATACTTTCCAACATGAGGATAAGATGGGCAGAAGCAAATGCTTCTCTAGAACATTATAACTCATGTGGATGACTCTGTGCCAACGAGAGGAATAGGTTCAAGACATGTATGACCTCTTGAATTCATTGAAAAACATGTAGTCACAAACCAAACAATGTGAGTGAGACTAAGACAAGATTTGAACACTTAGAAAGAATTGGATAAGGCTCTGGTATCTAATGATCGAACAAAGGTAAACTTGAGTATAACACTAAAACATGTGTTGGAAAACCTTGCCAATATTTGAATTAGTAGGAACAAAGACTCAAGTTGCAAAGAAGGCTTAAAACTTATTAGGGACAAAACTTGCACCTCGTGAGGATGAGATAACCAGAACCTTGGTTTCCTCCTGAACATTTAAATTCACATGGGTCACTTCTTGACCTTATATGTTCTAAGTGATCAAAACCAAGTTTCCTTTTAAGGCTTAAGAACTCACATTGGCACAATCCATGCACATGCAAGTTTGAGCACCATAAAAGCACCTATTATGGAGCTCTAAACTTTGCATTTTCCATACTAGCACTCTAAAACTTATAAACTAATCCTCTCATAGTCTTTCTCCTTTTCTTTCTTAGGTTGGTTTTGTCATAATTGATTTTATAATCTGCACAAATAAAACCTTACTCGAGTTTTGTTTTCATCAAAACAAAGTATCTAATGATAGAGGCACTTATAACTTACCCAATGTTGTCCAAGCTCCAAGTAGCCTCTAAAGATTCCTAATGGCAAGTCCTAGCAAAGCCCTTACCATGCTCCTTCTCCGTCTCTTGTTTCCTTTCTATTTTTTTCTCCCTCACGCATCTAATTTAACTCCTAAATTCGACCATCCACCACAACACATGTTGCATCTACCACAATGGACAACACAGTGAGGTTAGTCCAAGATAATGTCATCCATTTAAGCTCAAGATGGCCCAATAACCCCTCTAGACCCAATCCAATGCTGCTTAAGAGTTCGATTATGCCCATTAATGATCCATATACACATTTAAGTTAATTAACTCATTATTATACCAATGAATTAATCCTAATCAAATTTCTAGGATGTTACACCATAATTGATTGGGCAAAATAATGATATCTTAAATCCAATATGAAATTATGTATTTATAATAGTCTCTTTCTCTTACATACAAAACTAGGTGGGAAATTCATCATTCTATTTTCTCATATTATGGAATGAGAACATTGTGACCAACATGGACTAAAATGATAGATTAAAATTATATAAGACATATCATTAATTTTTTTTAATCATAAGTTTTTTCCTTTACTCACTTTAATCATAAGTTTTTAATCATTAATTTTTTAATTAATGTTGAGCTTCACACTTATTCTTTCATAAATAGGAGCAAAGTTGAAAAAGTTAAAAACAAGTTAAATTTTTAGACATATTTAATGAATTTTATGATTTGTTTTTATTCCATTGAAACATGTTAAAAGTAACTTATATATAGAATTTGATAAAAGGTTAAGAGTCGTTTTTCTTCTTGTACTATACATAAAAGGTCAAAAATACCCCTAAACTTAACTATGGGTTAATTTTGTCTTTCAACTTTAAATTTTCCTTCATGATCACCTTGATGTTAAAAACACTTAACGTTCATTAGTCATCAATGGGTCCTACTATTTGTTGATATTTTTTATCAAGTTAAGGGTCATTTTTGCTCCTCAACTCAAATATTTTATAATAAAAATATTAAAAAATATAATGTGTGGCTCACTAAAGATCAATTAACGGTGAGAAAATGGCAAGATGATGAGAAGGGGAATCTTTAAAGTTGAGGGACAGAGTTGACTTATAGTTGAATTTAGGACCATTCGTGACCTTTCATGTATAGTTTAAGGACAAAAATAACCCTTAATCCTTTGATAAAATACCTTCTAAAAGACTAGGTGGATTTTATTTGGGAGAATAGTAACGAAGTCCCAAAACTTAAAATTTATGACAATTAAGTCCTAGGTAAAATTTTCTAAAAAAACTAAGTTGCAATTATTGATTCAAACATTTACAAACAGTAATCTCAACTGCAAACTAAGAGCTATATTTAAAATTTAAATGTCTTATTTGCACTTAGAACTCTTGAATTTGTGGATATCTAAATTAATATTTACAAATGATTTAAACAAAATAGTCAAGAATTTAACTGTCATAAATTTCAAATCTTGAGACCTTATTGTCATTCTCTCATTTCATTTTCTAAAGCACTTTAAGATAAACTAAATATATATGTTTTTGAAACACATCAGATGCGATATCATAAATTGAAAATATGTCCTATATTTAGGACTAAGTAAAAATGTTATATATTAAAGATATGAGGAAATGTTAAAAAGATGAAAAGAAAAAAAGAAAAAGGAAAAGAAAAGAAAATCTTTTAAAAAAAATGAATGAATATGTTCTGATTCATGCTTCTACAAGGTGAGACTCTGCAGTCTTCACCTACTTTCAATTATTATTATTGTCTTTCCCTTCATCAATGCCATAATTACGTGGATTAATTCATCAATAATTCTTATATACCCTTCTTCAATCATTCTAGTTTCTATTAATTATGAATAATCAAAGGACCAAAAATTTCCACGAGTTTTATTTTTGGTTATTTGTGGGCGATTTTTCTATATATTTTACACAAAGAGCATGAAGAATTTAGCTCAAACACAAGGCCACATTGTTAATATAAAAACATAGCGCTGGGTTTAGCTAGTCCACCCTTAGTGGATCAAGCTTTAACCCAAACCCACGCCCACATTATTAGATAGGGGTTTATCTAGATATAAATGAAATGCTGGGATCCTTAAGTGCAATATTCCAGGCTTTAAATGCAATATTCCATCACCTATGTATAGAAGTTATATGTATATGCTTGGGAGATATACATGGATGGGTGAAAAACTAACTACCTCATTATGCACATAAAACAGAAGCACTAAAATCTCCTTTTTCCCTTCTCTTTTCCCGTGCCTTAATTTGTTGTGAACCAAAGACAGACGTCATGTAACTTCGTTCATCCACGTAGAAATAATAACCAATGCAACTAGCAGCTATGTTTTTATAAAACTCACATAGATGAAGCACCATTTTTGGCCAACATAGAGAGCATCATTGTTGACGGACATTCATAAAAAAATTGATGCAATTACACAAACCAAACACTAGTTTTACATTCTCCGTTACACCTCAATTAATGGGGGATTCGACTGTACTTTATGTGCTAGTAGTATCATTGCACATTTTCATCTCAATCCATTAATAGCTATTTAAGAAAGCTATCTTGGCTTTGCCAAAAAACAGAACGAGACTTAGCTTGGCCAAAGAGCCAAAGTAATTGTTCTAAACAAGAAGTTCATACTTCAATGATGATCTTGAAGTCTCATAACAACTAAAATTACACTCTCTTTGAGCTATAACATAAGTTATTATTAACTAATTTATATTTTTAAAAAAGAAAAATGATATTAAAATCTCTTTGAATTATTTAAATGACATTTCGGTCACTCAAAATGCTATAATTTTCTTAAAGTTTCAAGGGACTTTTTTGTTACTAAGAAATTAATATAAAAGGCCAAATTGCCCTTGATTGAAATAAAAATCCCAAACCTCAAAATAAATATTTGCGAATTGCTATTGAATTCTTATAATTTTAGGATAAAAAGTTGTGAATATTAGAACAACTTGTAAATAACAATTAATATTTGCAACACTTGAAAAATATTAAAATTTCAGATGCAAACTTGCAAATTGTCATTGAATTCTTGTGAATTTAAAAAAAAAAGTTGTAAATTTTAAAACAAAACTTGTAAATAACAATTAATATATGTAACACTTGAGAAATATCAAGATTTCAAATGCAAACTTGCAAATTATTGTTGCATTCTTGTGAATTTAAAGAAAAAAATTGTAAATCTTAAAGCAAAACTTGTAAATATCAATTGATATTTGTAACACTTAAAAAATATCAAAATTTTAAATAAAAGCTTGCAAATTGCTGTTAAATTTTTATAATTTTAGGAAAAAAAAATTGTGAATCTTAAAACAAAACTTGCAAATCAAGTGCGTGAAGTATCTATTCTGAGCTTATGATTTTTATTTCAATTAAGAACAGTTTGATCTTTTACATTGATTCCTTAAAAATTCCTAAAGACGTTAAAAAAATTATAACATTTTGATGGATTAAAATATTATTTATATAATTCAAAGAGATTTTATTATTATTTTTTCCTCTAAAAAAAATTAGTTAAAATCTTGACTTTCTAAAAACTTTCACACTTTTTCAATCGAGTCCTTAAACGTGATAAGTATAACATTTGACTTATTCAAAACATTATCATTAATTACTTAATAAAGTAAAATCAATATATATATATATATATATATGTATATGTATATGTATATGTATATGTATATGTATAACAACTAGCCAATGCCCTATATTTTGAACCAAACAAAGCTTTTAAAACACAACTTATGTTGTGGTCCAGAGAGAATACCATTATACCCACTCTTCCAAACAATGTCCTTATTCCAGCAAGCTCTCACTTAACATTTAACACACAAATTAAACACGTGGTCAAGCTGCATTACCATCTGCCCAAGAATATATTTCGAGATGATGGATTATGACAAATAAAATTAACATAGCTTGCACGTTGTCCATGTCCCCATGAGATTTTTCTTCAGTCAACAGCAACAGTAATAGCAATAACAACAAGTCCTCTCTCACTAGATGGGATTACCAACATGGATCGTACGATACCATAGTACTCTATATTTTTCTTCAATCAGCAGATGGGCAAAAATTAATTTGAATAATGCTATAAAAAAAATTAATTCGAACAAGAAGAGTATAGCAGTTTCAAATTACAATACATCTGTTTGCTATAAAAATAATTGCAAGACCCTTCAAAATGATAAGTTACAATCTATAATATAAAAACCTCAAACAAGACTCTCGGGTTAGTGCTTGTGTATGAGCTATAGATTGTAATGAAAGTCAAATTGTTTAGAGTGTTCTCCAAGACTATAATTAATAATGAAAACTTGTATTGCTAGTGTATTGTTATGGTCTGTGGAACAAAATCGGCTGAACTACTTATAATTTTGACTTCAATCAGAACAATCACAGCAACAGAATCATATTAGATAAAAGATTTTTTGTAGACTCTCACGCTACTTTGCATTACTAATGTCCATCCTACCTGAGCGGTATGTGACTTGATAACTTCCTTTGCTGCTTTACATTTAACAGTTTCTTCACCAGCTATGGCTATAGCTTCTTTCAGCTGCTTGCTTGGTATTTCTAGCTCAATTCCTTGAAGCTGAGCTTGGCAAGCCAGATTTTCCACCTAAAAGAAAAGAGTGATTAGGTTTACAACCAGACAACCACGTGAATCAGCTACCATCAAGTAATCAAGTATTAAAAAGGAAGAGAGTGGGGGGGGGGGTTCCTCACACACAAACAGAACCCATGCATCAAACAGTCAATTAAAGACCTTAAAAAGCTATAGGTTGAGCAAGCTATTACAAGAAACTTTTTAAAAGTAATTGATTGAACTTTCCGAGCCAAAAAAGGTAAAGAAAAATTCCCATTGTCAATTTTGTATATCTACGTGGACTTTGCAAAGCAAGGAACAATAATTGTTATAGCTTAGATATGAGCAGATGGGAATACAGAATCTCCTTTTCTTTCTAATACAAGCTTGCGTCACAGAATCCGACTGCTCCAAACATTAACATTACCAAATACTCTTTCCTTCCTGGACAATTTTTCATCTTTTATTATTTAACAGAAATGATAGAAGATGACCAAGTCTGTTTGAGAGGCTGGAACTTGTAAGCCCATAAACATAAAGATTCTACACTGAAAATTAATGTAGGCAAGAAAGGAATGTTGTCAATAAATGGGTAAAACAAATTACCTGCGCTCTTAATTTAATATCCTCCTGATTGATGCTATCATTTGTCCTCTTAGCATTATCCACAACAATCTTTAGGGAAGTAAGTGCCCCCAGTGTTGGGGTTGGAGTAGTTGAACAAGGTCGGCTGGGCAAGCTGGAAATGAATGGGGGATGGTTCTTGGGGAACAATTCTAGATCCAGGAACAGAAGCTGAAAAAAAACTTCTTCGATGATCCAAATACAGGATTGAAAGATCTAGAACTATCAACTGCCCCTCACTGTTCGCCTCCATTTGGAGCAGGCAAGACATGACTACAGTTGAATTCCAGTACTTTATTTTAATTCGAAGACCTACTTTCCACTTGCTTCAAGGATTCCATTGAAGAGAATCCTGCAAGTTGATTCTGAGATCTTGAATCCAACTTATCATCCTTATAATAAACTCCAATGATCCCTGATTGATACTTCCTCTTCTGCTCAAGAAGAATGAGAAACAATTGTCAGACACGACAAGGTTTGTTTGGATTTGGTTCCATTGAGCTTTAAGAGACTTCATAAAGCCACATGGATAACCCAAAGATTAAAGACAGAATAATCTCATAATTCATATTAGCTCTTCAGGATTTTGATGAACATTAAAGAATTATTCAACTTAGTTCAGATATCCTATTAATATAACCTATGCATGTCATAAAATTTAATAAGGGAACCAGATATATTTTTAGTTTTTTACAAGTGTACATCTCTTTAGTCAGTGAAAATCTCACAAAACTTCCAGAGTAAAGAATAATGCACACGTCCATTTACTGAATGTACACATCCAACCAACTGAAATTACTTCCACTGCGGCAGAACTAAATACGTACATTGTGAAAATGCTTATGGTGATTTATGAAGTTTGACTTGGAGTAATGATTTAATCACATGATATTTGGTACCAAAATAATCAAAGTTCCAAACCATAATGTTAAAGGGATTTATGTCAGAGTTAGCAACATTAGATAGCTGTGTATAGAAGTTGCAGATTCTAACAAAACTAAAGGAAACCAAATCAATATGACATGTTAGCAATGGCCAATGATGTAGCAACATAAGATGCAAAAGTTATACCAAGATTCTGAGCAGGGTCAGAGCTTAAGATTCACAATGAAAGAACTTGTCTATCAGTATACTTTGAGGATCCTGAAACACGAAGAAATTGTATTACACCATCCTACCCACATCCAAAAGAAGAATAGTAGTCAAGGAATTCAAGTGATGTTTTTTCCTTTTCATTTTGTCTGAGAATTCGATAAAGCTTCATGCAAATGAAGAAAACTCTAGAAAGAACCTCAATTGAAGTACCGAATTGTTAGAGCTGGACCCAAACCCCTTTTGGGAATGGTATCTCGGCAAGCTCCCATCCAAGCAAACTGCACAACAAGCTCAAATTACACAATTGAGTAATACACTTCACCCTTGAGCATTGTTTTTAATTATTCAGAAATGAAGTGATATCAGGTTCACATGCATAATCAAACATGAAGAAAAAAATCTGTTTACAAGAAGAAGCCTCACCCACTTCATCAATTTTCACTTTAGAAATAGATCCACCTTGCTTGACTGGAGTTGACCCCACTTTATGCCTTATTGTTCCTGAAATTATAGTGATAGCAGCCGACACAGATGTCAGCACACAGCTAATTTTTAATCAGTTACCTAAGATGAGAAACCCATTTTATGCTCAAATGACAACTTTGATAAATAAAATGCAAGTTTATACTTTACATGGCATAAGTGAAGAAAAATTAGTATGTCTAGTATGTCTAAACCTTGACTATTATATTTGAGTAGAGGAGTTCAAGTTGTCTAGCAACATCTTTTCTTCTTGATTTTACTTTTGTTTTTGAAGCCCTGTCTTTTCCAGCACTAAAACAAGTTGAAGTTCTTTAAGGATCTAAAGAAGTAACATGTACGGCCCTTAAAACTTGTACAAGTTTTCCAAGCTAAAATAGTAAATATATATTCATATAAATGTGGTGTATTGTTGGCCATATTAGTTAGCAGTGGTACAAAGGTTTCTCTTCTAAACTACATGGAATTCCAGTGATTAAGGCATCGGCATATACCCTGTCACAAAGACAACGTGATTTTGTCATTTTGTTATATGTATTTCCTGCATGAATACAGTTTCATCAATGCTAAGGTAAGTATAAGCACTATGCTGAACAATTTCAGTACAAGCTTCAAAGTAACATGTTCATGTAAATGTTTCACACTTCCATTGGGCATATAAAATGCCTAAGTCAAAGACTTAATAAACTCTTTAACCATACACTACAGACAAAAGCATCAAGGTTCCCCATCTCAGTTGAGTACTCATCAAAGCCAATATTTTATCTCATAAAATCTCTTAGGTTAAGAGAGGAAACAAGCTTGCAGGGGTTCAGGGACTGCAGACTTGGAACAGAATGCAGCAAACCATGCTTCTTTTTTTGGGATTTTTATTGAGGAGAACATTTTAAAATATTATGGTGAGACAAGATAGTTAACTTGATAAATTTCAAGTAAGTCAAAGCAACTTGCCTTCTAATCTTCAAATTGCTCTCTGTTGTATCACAATGCAGCTGGCTAGAAAAACAACTTATGCTTCCGTATTTCATAAAGCTTCTCCTCCATTCACAACAAGCACAAATTTTTAGTGTTGAACACAAACTCGTTATAAGAATAACTGCCAAAGATCTTGGCACTTACTCTTTACATGCCCAGCTGATGTACAACCAGATTGGAAAATTCATCTTGAAGTAGGACCACTATAAAACAATACCACCAATAATCATCAACTCATGTATTCTTATCAAGTCGCTCAATCAAAAGTGTGTATGTCTGAGGATGCAATCGACACCCTTTCTTCTCCCAAAGACTTAGAATCTTGAAACATTCATCAAAATAGCCCCTATCTAATAATCCATCTATAAGAACTTTCCAAGCCACTTCATCATGATTGTACTCACTATGGAGTAAAGCAGTGAATGCTGCTTCAGCCTTCTCTTTGCTTCCTTCATCACATAACCCACAAATAAGCACCTTGCAGGAATCCAGATGTGCCAAATGGCCAGCCTGAATCATATCATCTAGTATTCTCACTGCATCCTCATACATTTTCAACTCACAGCAGCAACTAAGAAGAGAATTATGAATATCTTCAGAAGGAGACATTCCACCTTCTTGCAAATGATTTAACAACTCATGGCTAAATTCAAGTTCCCTACCTTGCATAGTCCTATAATTAGCTTGTTGTAGGTGTTAATATTAGGCACGCAACCATGCGCAACCATTTTCTCAAATAGTAGAGATATGATATCAAAATCAGTTGCCTTCCATAAAATAGCCATATCAATTGAGCTTGCACCTGAAGCAAATGCACTTGGTTCAAAGAAACCATCTTTCATCTTTTGCTTTTCCTTTACCAGATGCTTCAACAAAAAGGCATATGTTTGATGAGAAGGTTCACAGCCAGCATCGAACATTCTCTTAAGAATGCCGAAAGCACAATCAGTCAATTGCATGCGCCCATATGCATCAATTAATAATGTGTAGGTCAAAGAATCAGGAATGATTCCATCTGCCTTCATCTTAGCCATCATGTTCTCAGCTTCTTTTACCCTTCCTTGAGAGCAATATGCATGCACAAACGTTGTATATGTATATACATCAGGCTGACATCCAGATGATATCATTGTGTTAAAAATCCTATCAGCATAATTTAAGTCACCGTCTTTCAAGATTTGCGCAATCAGACTTGTATATGTTTCAGTTGTGGGCTTCAAATTCATCTTTAACATTTTATTAACAAATAGCATTGCTTCACGAACTTTTTTCTCCTTGCACAAGCTATCTATCAAGACATTGAAAGTGATTGAATTTGGCAAGTGTTCCTCAGCAATTATTCCTTGAAACAAAGAGACTGCATCACCAATCTTCCCAACTTTGCAATACCCATAAATCAAAGCAGTATACATTACTTCATTTGCTTTTATATTTTTATCCTTGAGGGACTTTATAAGTTTATGAGCTTCTTCCACTCTCCCTACTTTGCACATCATGTCTATGAAGATACTGTAAGTCCACCCATCAGGAACTAGACCATTTTCAACCATCAAATTAAGCAACCTATAAGCATTATCCAACTGACCTACTCTGCCCTGCCCATGAATGAGTGAGTTATATGTAACAATTGTTGGAGATAGTTTGTGCTCACGCATTCTTTCAAACAACAACATTGCCTGGTGTGTGCCATTAGCTTTACAAAACCCATTGATCAATTCATTGTATGTCCGAGCATTAGGAGTACATTTATTTGATTCCATCAAACTTAAAATTTTTAATGCAGCTTCAGTCATTCCCTCTTTACTATACCCATCAATTAAAGCATTGTATGTGACCACACTAGGAACCAAACCTTTCTTCAACATTTCATCAAACAATTTCCTGGCATCATCAAGATTCCTTTCCTTACAGAAGGAATCAATAAGCACAGTATATGTATGAACATTAGGTTGACCACCTCTTTCACCCATTTCATTAAAAAGTAGTAAAGCTTCCACTTTCCTACCCAACCAACACAAAGCACATATAAGAACTGTATAAGTGCGAACAGTAGGAGAACAATTATCCTCACCCATTTGTGAGAACAACTTGAGAGCCTCATCAATCTTCCCTGCCTCACAAAAACCGTGTATGAGATTAGTATAGGAAACCTCATTCCTTGGACAGCCCTTATGTGGCATAAGTTCAAATATACTGTAAGCAGCCTCTACATCTTTATTTCTACAATGACCCAATATCAAAGAAGTGTATGTAAATGTATCTGGAGAGAGACCGGATTCCAGCATCTTACTTACATATAAATCAGCCTCAACCAAATTCCCCAACTTACAATAACCATTTACCATTGTATTTAATGTATAGATATTAGGCGACACCATATCGTCCAACATTTTCAGGTACAGACTCTTCATTTCATCAATAAGATGAAACCTTGACAAAGACATCAGAAGTACATTATTATAACACTTAAGGGTGAGCTTGAATGAGAATTCTCCCTCACTATTTAAATTCAATCTCAGCAATAGGTCCCGCACAAACCTCACATCTTCAACTGAATCAGAAGATTTAATCATTGAAATCCGAACATACTCTGCAACTCGTAGTAACTTATTACGTACTAAAATATTGAGCATAGAAGCATAGGAATGAACATTGTGCTTGTATCCTCTCTTTCTGGCAATCCAATTGAAGAAAGCTAAAGCAGTTTGGGGATTAAGATCAAGATTAAGAATTTTAGAAACATGAGATGGGGTTATAGACGGAAGTATATTCTTAAGGGCTGGCTGATTTTGCCAATTAGGGTGCGATAGTATTGAGAAGAGATGAAAGGAGGGATCCGACGGTTCTGGGTCTACAGTAAGAGGTTGAGGGAGAGATGCTAGGGAGGATAAGTGCTTGCATAGGCGATAAAGCAAGAAGGACTCACTGGGGATGACAATGGCTTTCAAAATTTTCATCTTGCGGCATGGCACAGTGGTGAGAATGTGGGGAGATGAAGATGATGATGACGGAGAATTCAACCTGTGAAAATCAAACATGCAAAACCAACCATGTTTGAGTTCTCAGCAATGCAAATCCCAAGTTCAAATTCATATCCCCCAAAGTCCAAACAAGAGGAAAGACCTGTTTCAGAGAAATGTCGTCAGAGTTAGATACAGTTATGGAAGACAGTCCACAAAGTATCCACCAAGAACAATAACAACGATACTCAAAAGAACATAGCTGCCATTGTAAAAATTCTCCCACAGGTCCCCAAATCCTATAGTAACTGTGTTATAAGATATAATGGTTTTAACCGGTACATTGGTTTCAGCCATGACCATAGGCGGACCTATATTACACTAAGTGGGAACATCTACCACCACTGAAATCTCTAAAATATGCAAAGTTGATATAATACCATTTATTAATTTTTGTTCCAGATGCTTTGACACAATTCGAGCCAGGTCATTTACAAGATCATACATCACAGATACCTTGAAAATTTTAAGATTCATAAACAGAATGCCAATACACAACAAATCCAACATTGCAAAACAACACAATGCAAATCAAACAAGTCGCTAGTAATCAAATGAGGAAAGCAGAAGTATAATAGCCAATTACGCACCATTCAAGCAAAAGCTAGCAAAAAATAAATAAATAAACAAACTCACTCTGTAAATATTCCCAAATTCAAAAGCGTCAACATTTAAGCAATTACATGACCATATTCTAAGTCAAATTAAAATGAAAATTGTAAAACAATGCAAGAACAAGCACGCAGGGAACAGATGACACGACGAACAAATTCAAATCTAGATTCCAAGCCAGATTGAATAAATCAATCTCACCGGTCCGAGGACAACCGCGCAGGGATGACAACGGTGCACTGCATCCGACGCAGTTCTGGATGCTTGTTCGTCGACGAAGAGAGATGGACCCGCCACTCACGAGATTGTGCTTCGTCGGTAGGTCGAAGCAAATAACAAAAACAATTTTTTTTTTTGTTTGTAACAACAAAAATAACTGATTAATAACCATTTAAATATATGTTTAAAATCTTCATTCTAAAATATACTTTTAATATTTTATTTTTATATAAATTTTATTTTAATTTTTTAACTTTATAAAATATTTTTAATCATTTAAAATTAATATTATTAATTTTATTATAAAAAATTTTTATATTAAACTTTAAAATATTAATATAAAAATTTTATGTTGAGTTTAATTTTTTTAACAATAATAATGATTAACATAAAAAATAATTATTTAAAATTTAAATTATTAAGATTGAAAAATCAAAAAATATTTTATAAAAGTAAAAGGTTGAACTAAAATTTTATATAAAATTAGATGATACAATAAATAAATAATTTTAAAAGTTAAAACCGTTTAAATGCATATTTTGATACATAAATTTTTTAAAAAAAAAAATATTGTAAATTAATTTTTATATTTAAAATTTAAATATTTTATTTATAATTGAACTTATTGAAGTTATAATTATCAATATTTTTAATTTATTTTTTAATGAAGATTTTACCACTATACATGTTGTTAATTCTTTCTTTAAGATTTTGTCACTTTTTCCAAAGTTGATTACATCTTTTATCAACCCAATTTAGTTAATAAAAAACTTTTCAAATGTACAATGCGAAATCCTAATAAGCACTCAATCTCTTTTTGTATCCACTTCAACAAATTAGAGGTGTAAAAACATATTTTCTAATTTTGATTATGGTAAAATTAGAAAAGCATTTGTATTTAACTGGATTTATTTACTCAAAAATATGGTATAAGTTTGACAAATTAAAATGTCTTGAATTCATTTTGTCAAATTTCTTAAAAAATTCAAAGTTTTGCTCCAAAACTATAAAGTTTTTTGTCTCTGTCATAAATATCAAAAAGTTCTATGCTGTTTTTCTGATATATCAAAGCTTTTCTCTCTTTTGCTAATTTGTTCAAACTTTATGTGTCTTGCTTAAATAATTTGAAGTTATTTTGCCTCTGGCTTATATTTTTTCCAAACTTTAGATTTTTGGTTTAAAACTTTGAAGTTTTCAACTTTGAAGTTTCTAAGTTGGCTCCTGAAAACTTCAAAGTTTTCTACACCAACTAATATATCATTCAAATACTTCAATGTTTCTTCCTTTACTCCAAAGTTTATAAGTTTCAGCATCCTTATAGTTCAAAATTTCAAACCTCTGTTCAAAAACGTTGAAGTTTTTGTACTCTGATTCATTTCCTAAAATACTTCAATGTGCTTTCTCAAAACTCTAAATTTTCCAAGCTTTTTGGATGAACCTATTCAAACTTCAAAGTTTTGCATACAAACTTCAAAGTTTTTTAAACATCTCAAGTAGTTTCTTCATACTTCAAAGTTTTCTACATTTGCTTTCAAAGCTTGTGTTGTGCCTTGAAAAGCATCAAAGTTCTTCAAAATCTTCAAAGTTTTCTCTCTAGTCCAAATTTCTTAGAATCTAAGTTTTGATTTACATTCTGACAATCCTTCTAATTTAATCTAAATTCACTTTACATTATTTATAAACATTTATATTCAGATTAACAATGTTTAGTCCTTAATTATATCTTGAATGAGTTTTATCTCTTTAATCCAATTTTGCTTCAAATCAAATACTTTGAAATTTGTTCAAAAATATCAAAGTTTTGCTTCAACAGTAATAATGTCAAAATATTTAATGCTTGCTTTAAGCTTGAAACACATTACCCAACTTAGAAATTTTATTTATTCCATCTTTTTTGGAAAAACTTAGCATCATCATTGAAGATAAACATCGGGTAAAGCATCCAACACTCTAATTAATAAGAAGCAAGTCATAACAGATAAAGTCATGAGCATAATGGACACTTGGTGCAAAGACATTATAAAATGAATCATTTATAAAGTTTGACAAAGAAAAGTTATTTATGTGAATCATTACATTGAATTCTTCAAACATCTTTTGTTCTTAAATTTATTATAAGTAAACTTCATTGATTGTACAACTACTCTTCAAAGAGTTTATTGAGATTTTTAATCTCTTAATGATCAACCCTATTTTATACACTTAGAACATAACAATTTGAGTTTGGGGAACATTACCTTTGTAAAGGGAAGTATTCTAAACTTGTATAGGGATGATTTATATTGAAGCATTCAAGAACTCGAGTCAACTTTTAAATTTATAGTGAAAAATCCTAAGGGCTGAGTTTGAGAATTGGAAAAAAGCAAGTGAATTGACCGAACCAGTATAGACTCCTCATGTTGAATTTCTCTCCTCTTTACTCCAACACTTATGGTGATAAAATTCCTATATCTTAATTCTTTCAATTGAGTTTTTATTTGTCAAAATTTTTATTAGCCCAATTTATCTCCCTTCTTGGGCACATTTTCAAGAGGTGGATTGATAACCAGAAACAAACTATTTATATGAAGACTTACTTAATTATGATAGGAAAAGAAAAGGGGATTTAACACGAACTTTAACCCATTATAAAACATAAGGCACCTTTCAAAACTAATCTAGCTTGATTACACCAAACCAAACCAATATGAATTGATTGAAATTGATTATAAATATGGTTTGGCTAGGTTTGTTTTTTTGGCAAAACCAATTAGTTTGGTTTGCATTTTTGCTTACAAAATATTTGTTTAGGATTTGTGAGTGTCATGAACTCAATTTTGAGTTACAAAGCCCCCCGAACATTTAAAAGTGCATCTATTTCTACCCTATCATTAATGCGCCCATTAACCAAATAGTTTTAAAAAAATGTACTATGGCACTTCACGTGACATCTAAATGGATACCTGAGAAATTAATAAGATCATTTTTTTCTCTCAAAGTATTCATTTAGGGATACA
Organism: Prosopis cineraria; assembly: GCF_029017545.1. Lineage (NCBI taxonomy): Eukaryota > Viridiplantae > Streptophyta > Magnoliopsida > Fabales > Fabaceae > Prosopis > Prosopis cineraria. The sequence continues at coordinate 16,394,726 of NW_026555344.1, forward strand.
TGATATTTTAAACTCAATTTTGAATCATTTCCCTTCTTTTAATGTTAAAAAATCAAACCATGGTACCACGTGTGTTCTATCGCTAATACACCACAGACAAAAATTAATCTAAGCGAGTGGTTCCTCACGTGTACATGTGGGATTCAATTGGATGCCCAATCAAAAATTGAAAAAAAAAAATTCCTCACTCAAATCACAGTCGTGACACCAAGATCTTAACAAAAAAAAAAAATCCTTGACAAACTGTCAAAACTTGCTCAATTTATAAGAAATAGGATCTCATATCACTTGGAGAACACAGACACACACACATACAGGGCTTTGTCCATATTTTCACCAACTTATCCATTTTTCTCAAAAGATTTACAAAACAAAAACATAGTTAAATATTTAAGGGCCCAAAAACACAAGTCAATAGAACAGGCTTGTGGCAATTACAAACATAACAACATGTACCCAACTAGGAGACATATGGGCACTTAGGCTTAATTCTCTAGCACCTTCCCTTGTGTTCTATAAAACACTCATCTGAAAACTTTAAGAGATAATAAATGAGATCTAACATCTTAATAACAAATGAATATTCAAAATACTGTAGCAAATCGATTCAAAGACCCATTTCACAACTCATATTTATATAGATAATATTGTAAATGAGCCCAAGAGGGGGTGAATTTGACAAATAAATTTTCTTACAAATAATTCTTAATTTAAACAAGATGTATAGGAATGATATCACTAAATATATCAAGAGTGAGAGAGAGAGAAGTATGCATGAGAATTTATCATGATTCAACTTTAACCAATTGAACCTACATCCAGTTCTCAAGCTTCACTTAAGATTTTGCTCCATGAATACCATCAAAATTAATCTCGGCTCTTGGTTTTCATAGTACAATCTTGACATGTAATTTGAATTATTCTCACTTACAAAGGTAATAATTGAACCCATTTAAACTCTTGAGCTTAAGTCTTCTATTATATAATATGAAAAACAGAGATAAATAGAATAAGTTTACAAAAATGAATTACTTCAATGAATACTCTCTCAAAGAGTTGATTTGCAATTAATAAAATGAAAAATCAACAAATGAAATCACTAAAGATTGGTAATGGAATGAGCGCATTAGCCCATGCATTAACTCTTCTGCATCCATCTTCATAAATGTGTCCATTTATGATTGAAGTTGTTGATGGATCCATTAAGTCTCAAGGTGGTCAATATCGAAACTGATTGAATAAAACAAGCAGTAAAAGTTTAGTATTGGAGTAGTGGCTCAAAAATTGGAATAGGTCAATGATAATTCATATATTTTACACACGTTTACCTCTCTTATCTTAGCTTTTTAACACTTGTTTTGATATAATTTAAGATAAATGAGTAATATTTGTGGTAAAAGGGCAAAGAAATATTTTTAGAAAATTTTTTGGGATTTATTGCATATTTTTTAGATTTTATTGAATATTATTTTTTAACTCCCTAAAATTCATTTTTTGTTGATTTTATTCATTTATTTTTATGTGTGTAGGTGGTTATATGGAGAAGAGAAGAAGCAATTTCCTATCTTATCCTTCGTTCCTAATTGGTTTTTCTTAATTTTACTTTCCCATTTATTTTCAACCCTTTTTCCTGGTTTTTCATTTTGAAAAAAATAATAAATAATTGATTTCCTTTTATTTGCCAAAATCACGTGATACCAATTTTGAGAAGGACAAAATCAAATTCAATCACCAGGAGGAGGATTGATTCATTTTTTTCAACTTACGCGTACTGCAACATTCTCAGCCATATATATTATTGGTTTTTGTTTTGTTTTAAAAAAAAAAAAAGGAGTTTCGGGTGCTATCCCCTCCATCTTTGGGTCTGTCTTTTCTTCATCATTTTTGTCTCATCCTCGCCCATTCACTTTTTCATCTTGGTCTCTCTGTCGCTGACCCTCTTATCATCATTCTCTCTTTCGTTATCCATTCTCTCCTCTCTAAGGTTGCACATCATCAGTTCCTCTACCATGGTCGATTGTTCAGAGATGCTTGGAGTTGGTTTAGGACTGAAGATGCGTGGCTAGGAACTTCTTGATTCCTAAGGGATTGATGGATTGAAGATTGAATTCATGGATTTCAATGGTTAAAGATTTCTAGACTCTAGTTCCTCTTATTTTTTTTTTACTTGCAATTTTTCTTTTTCTAATTGAATTAGTGAAGTTATAATATTATACTCAAGGTATTTGATTAAATGCCTCTGTCATTTTAATTGAGAATACTTGTTATTGAGTTAATTAGTTGCTGGAATTGTTACTTAATTTTTAATTTCAATAGTTAATGCATAGTTGTGATGAATTATTGAGTGTTCTTGGCATTAACAATTATATAGTTACATTGTAGGGCCTTGACAAGTTCTAATTGAGATTAATTTAAAATTAATTCTTGGTTAGGCATTGTTTTAAGTACTGTTCTAAGGCAATTAATCAACTAATAGCACATTGAAAGCTTAATAACGCTAATTTAATTCACTACATAAGTACTAACGGTTAGGCTTGCGTGTGTGACTTTGTTATTTATTTGGGATAGTCTTGAACTACACTTGGCTAATGAGAGTATTTCCTTAGCAATTTAATTGTTGAATGAGAATTTTTTTCACCATCATACTCTTAGGAATCACTTCCGTTCATTGTTAAAAACACATTTTCATTTGTTCACTCATTTTCTTTTAAAATCAAAAATTACATAAACATTAGTTAGAATTTTAATTTTATTTTTTTATAAAATTAATCAAACCAATTTCTATTGTCATTTATAGCACATTTGATAGTCATTCTTAATAAATTTTTAATCCAACTCGCTAGGAGATTTGACCTAGGCTGTGCCCTAAACACATTAAGGTGCCTACTTAGTTTAATTTGGTATTAATGCATTTCAATTGACCATTAGGGGAAGTGAGTGTTACTATATTAGTGACAATACCGATAATGTCAAGAAAAATAGCAAAACACTCAGTTAGTGTTTAATATCCATAGAGAGGATCAAATAGCTTGAGTGATGGATGATTACAGTTAAGTTTAATATTAGTAGTAACACTTTACTACCCAAAGTAATATGAAATGAAACGAATTAAGCTTTCAAGAGAATATAAATGTTATCAAAAACACTACCCATAGAGAATTAGAGAATCAAAGCCTTCAAGATGAAATATATTCACATTAATACAGATAGTAATACTACAAAAAAAAATAATCAGAGATTAAAGCATATTAACACATGTATACCTCAAATGCCCTTCCTTTAAATAATTTATCCATATTAAACAAAATCTTCTTTAATTTGTTATCATAAAAAATAGGATTCAACAAATATATTTCACAATATTAGTTCACAAACATTTTCACAAGCTAGGAAATACTATTTTTTTACAAAAGCCAAGTTATTAAACTCTATAAAACACGTATTGCTTCCATGAACCCTCCCTTATAGCTCCCGTCCACCCTATCCCACAACATGGCTTAGGATATATCAAACCAAAAGTGCATAGCCTACAAGTCTAGACTTCCCTCCTTAAAAGAAGGTACCCCAGTGTCTTACAATCAAGTCTCGATAAGAAGTGCCAACCATGGAATCCTTAGTGGTGACTCACTAGATGGTAAAATGAAAATACATATAATCTCAATTACAACCGCCATATCAATATCCTCCCAAATTTAAAAAAATTCAAAAATCCTTTTTTAATAAAATAATAAAAGTGAAATAAAAAATTAATAATGAAAAATTTCCAAATTGAAGCCTTAATCTAAACCTTCAATTAGGGAAGGTCAAATGAAAATCCAATCCCCACAATCTTTGCCTCGATCTAAGTCTTAAATTGAGCAAGGTCAAACAATAATCCAATTTCCAAATTTGTGCCTTATTTGAAATGGTGAAAGTCAAATAAAATTAATCATAAATTATGATTTGAAGGGATTCAATCATTAATGATGAAAACCTTAATTTTCATCTATAAAAAAAGGAAGGAAGGTGGTGCATAAGAGAGGAGAGAGGAATAGGAAAAAAAGAGAGCTTAAGAAAAGATTTTGTTGAAAATGTAGAAGATATTTTTCTCATACATTATCCCCGCTCATGATAATACTAGGTTAGGAATGGATAGAGATGCCCTAAATATGATAATATCAATTACTCATTATTTTGTAATACCCTAAGAAAAACTTATACTCTTGTAAACATTGTATTTTGTCCGAACATTTTTTAAATTTAATAAAAATAATAATAAATTTAACCAAAAAATATAAAAATATAAAAATAAAATTTAATCCTTTTTAGGATTATATTTCCAAAAAAAAAAGATCTTTAATTAATAGAGTTTAATTTTATTTTAACCTAGATAATCTTTTGTTGGTTAAGATTTTATTTCATTAAAAAAACCAAAAAAATACAAAAAAAAAATTAATCCTTTTTAGGATTATATTTCAAAAAAAAAAAATCTTGCTTAAGTCTTTAAAAAATCTCTCCCAAATTATCTCAACCATTCAAAAATATTGAGAATCAGCTTTTGAGAGTTAACTTTTTAAATCTTATTATTTTTCATAAAAATAAATAAATAAATATATGTTTCAAAATCATATTTTTTCTCTCTCTCTTTTAATTTGATTAACAAAAAACAAAAAAAAAATAGGCAGGTGAAATGATGAATCACCCAGCCCTAAACTGCCTTTCACGACAAGAAGAAGAAAAGAGATCAGACTCACAGAAAATGCAAACACACAAAAAGCCAAAAGTAAAGAGCAGAAGGAGAAGATATGAAGGTAGAGAGCCAAAGCTTCGGCCACACAGTAGAGCATGCACATGAAGGACACAGAAGGAGAGCAATCATGAAAATAAAGAAAGCAAACACATGCACATGCAAAAAACGCAGCGAAAGAAGGGGAAAAAGCAAAAGAGAGAGATGCACACGATCAGGAAGAGCAGAACAGAAACAGCAACCTAAAATGGAAGCATATAGCTGTAAGTAATCATTTACTCCCTATATAAAGCTTGGGACTAAAAAAAAAGAGAGAAGAGGAAGAACAAAGGAGACTGAGATCAAAGATGGAGAGATTTCTAGCAAGGATTTTTGAAAAAGAGTTGGGTTTTGGGAGAACATAAAAGAACCGAGAGGACTAGAGGGAGTCAAATTTGGGGACTGAAGATTCGAGGAGAAGGCTGGAAATTTTTTTAAAAAAAAAGAGACAGAGAGGGGAGCAATTTTTTTTGAAGAGCAGAGTTTTGCGAGCTTCGAGAAATAGAAAACTAAGAGAGCACGGGAGAATTTGAGGCAGAGAGAGTTGAAGGCAAGAGGATGATTGAGACTAAAGGAAGGAAACAAAACATGGTAGAGAGAGAGACCAAACGCTCAATGGGGAAGAAGGAACAATTGAATATGTCCATCTGTGCTAAAAGGTTCGAGGCCAATCTTGGGTCTGATTTACTAAATATTTTGATTTCTGGATTATCTCTATATCTTATTTCATAGAGTTCATGTTGATGTTGAGATGTACAAATGAATTTGTGCAGATGTTGCCTAAATATAGAAATCCCTTTGTTCTTTTTTGGTCATGAATTTGAATGGACATATGGATTAAAAGGTTGAAGACACTTCTTTTGATATTTACCAAAGTTGTTTGATGTGGGATGATGATTGTTAAGTACATACTATTCTGGATTTTGATGAATTGTGTATACTTGTCATTTTAAGATTTTAGTTTTTGGAATCATCCATTCTTTAAATTGATATAGCTTAATACAAGGAACATTTATGTGGCCTTGATTTCTCTGATAAGGTTACCATTGTTATGAGTATGAAAGTCTATGCCTTGATTCCTATATTTACTTGTCTTCATTTCTTAGTTCTATTTCTTGCCTTCATGAATTTTTATACACTGTTGTAGATGTTATTTTAATCTAAAATTTTGTACCCAACCTCTCCTTAAAGTCTGGTTTGAGGAATAAAATTTTCATGATTTTTAGATCTAATTTTCTTTGTTAAGTATGCTGAGTTTAAAGACTGGTTAAGAAATATTCGGTGTTAGGGTTTGGACGAATGCAAAGTGAAATTTGAGTTATTGGGAACAACGTGGGTGTAGAAGTGACATTATTTAAGTGTATGAGTGCTAAATGAACTTAAGAAGTATGTTAGAAGTGTTGATGGTGTTAAAATGAGATTTTTAGGTATAGTGGATACCTAAAATTTAGTGATTAAGGGGTTTAATTAGAGTGATAATTGATTATTAATGCTTAATCATGTAGATTAAATATGGCTTAAGTGTTGATAATGAGTGGATCTTGTGGAGTAAATATTAGACCACAGTAATCCTTTTTATAACAAAAAAGAGTTGAGTTAACCAAATAATTCACTCTATTTGATTAATTGCTTAACTGTTTATAAATAAATATGTAATTTTGCATATATGTGTTTTGAAAGTGTTGTATATTGTGAAATAAGGATATTGTGCATGGAAAATGATTTTAAAACAATGAATTTAGGAAAGTGTCTTTATATGAGAAATTTATCGTTTAGATGCAAGTATGTGATATTTTTTAAAAGAGTGAGCATGATCATAATGGGGGATAAGAATTCACCCGTAGGAAGGTGTAACATCCTAATTTTTAGATAAAAAAATTTATGAAATTTAAGTTTTTTTTTAAAATGATGATAATAATAGGAATTTATATTATTTGAGGTTATTTGAAAATAATAATATGGTTAGGCATTTAATTATGAATTAAAAACTTAAGTTTAAAATTATATAAGAAATATTTTGTTAAGATATAATTTTAAAATTTAAAAATAATTATTATTAATGTGTGTGTGTGAGTTAAAAAAAAAGAAAAGAAAAGAAAGTAAAAAAAAAAGGGGAGGGGGTTTAGTCCCACATCGGTTAGATGTGGGAATGAAAGGCACCTCCTCATGTATAAAAATAGGAGGTGCATTGTGGAGGAAGCATGAATAATTTTTTATTTCAATTGTGAAAATTGCAATTAAGGGCAATTAAGGGCCCAAGATGTAATTTGTGAAAATTGCAAGTAATAGCCCAAAGATTTGAATAATTAAATTCAAACCTATAGTTTTTTTTAATATAATTTTGGGACCACAATCCCATTTTTTATATTATTTTTCTCTCTTCCTCTCACATTGCTCGGCGTTTTCTCGCAAGGGGGGATTATTTTTTTTTCTTCAGGTATGTTCTAACTTTCCTGTTTAGATTAGCATTTAAAAATTATTTAATTACAAAATTAATTTTATAGTTATTTTCTAAATAATATTAGCTTTCTAGTGATATGATTATTTTGTAGGATAGAGTAAATATTCTGATTAGAATTTTTCTATATGATAGTTAATCTGATGATATGATGGATTAAAAATATAGGTTAAAACTCTTAGGGATATAATAAATATTATAGAATATTTTTTTGAGGTTGAAACTCATGTTTAAGAATTTTTGAGTTAAAATCTAGATCTATATGGTTGAATTTATGTGGAATCTGAGATGTAGAGATAAACCTATGATTTTTAAATATTTATTTAAGTATGAATAGGTATTTTTGAGGTTATAGAAAGGTGATTTGAGGCTTCAGGATAATTCTAAAATTTTAATTTATTTTTGGACGAATTTTTAGAATATAGAAGGATGAAATTGTGATACGAGAAGTGATTTGAGGATAAAAAAATAGTTTATTAGGGTACGAGAATTTTAGAAAAAGAATTTGGGAAGTTAAATGAGGCATAAATCTTAAATTAGTATTAATATGGATTATAGATCTAAGACTTTCTAACTCTTTAAATTAGAGTTATTTATTTTAATGTAAATTAATATATAGTATTGTGAAATAATTATGTAGATTATATTGACAAAGATAGTGGTGAAAAAGGAGTTGTGAAGGGGAACTTGTTATTCAAGACACAAGGTAACCATTATTAATGTGTTGTGATGAGTGTGTTTGTGAATGGTTATGTGTTGACTTGTTGTTTGGAAAAACTATGAATTATTGAAAATAAATACTGTTATATACTTGTTTGAAATTATTACCAAGTGGGTCAAAAATTTTTTTTATTTATCATGATGAGATATTATTGTTCGGATATATTCCTGTTTGGATATTTGAATGATGCATGACTTGTCAGGGTATTTTAATGTATGGTGTTAATGGAAATTTCTGTTCGGTTAATTATTACCACGTGGTAAGCCCTCATTGGACCCAATGAGTGGCGTGTCGCTTGGTCCAACTCACCTTTGGCTGGGTGATTTGGCGTCCGAGCATGGCAAAAGGAGGATATAAGGTGCAGTCATGCAAATTAAATACTTGTTCGGTTTGTTTGAAAGTATTGTTTGGTTAAATGTTTTGTGTGCCCACTTAGCAATCGCATGATTAGTTACATCCGCATGCATCATTACATATTAATTTTTGGTTACTGGGGCTTTTAAGTCTCATTCCCCGTGGTTAATATTTTACAGGAGCGAGTCCGGCCGAGAAAGCACCAGAGGTGTAACTATGGTGTATGAGATACCATCTTTTACGTTGCCTCTTATTTTGATTATACAATGTATCTTGTGCCAACTTAGGATATATCTTCTTTGTGAAGCATGTAAACTCTAATCCCTTTTATTAAAAGTATTTATATGATCAAGAGGATTATGTCTGTCCCTCTTGATTCATGACCTAATTTAAATATCATGCCATGAGGATCCTGTGTGTCCCTCATGGTTCTAATTGCCTTTTCAGATATTTTAAGACCTGTGGTATATTGTCTTGGATGTATCATGGTAAGAAAATTTTCTACCATGATAATGGTTTTAATATTTGCGAAAAATCGGTTTGTATTTTGAGGGTGTTATAGAAGGAGTAGTAGAAGTTCATATTGATATTTATTTTCTTGGTGCTAGTGAGGTATGGTATTGGAGATTATCTCCTTAGTGCCCATATGAGATGCGGTGTTAGAGATTTGTTCTCCTTAGCATCAGTTGCAATATAGTGTTAAAGTAACAACATCTTGATTTTTTGTGATACAGAAAACCATAGTCCTAAAAGGGATAGGACACCTTTAGCCAGGTGATTCTACCACTGAAGGTTGTGCTCGAAATCAATGTGTTGTGTGTTAGGTCTAAAAGAGCCTTTAGTTTTAGTTAGGGTGATATGAAAGCTCGGATGGTAGAATGATCATGTAAAAGTGTGAAAATGACTTACAGAAATTGAAAGGCTTTTATTTGAATGTGTAGGTATCTTTGTATATGTAAGCTTTACTTGTTTATAGTTGTGCATATTAATTGATAATTGTGAGTTATTTTATTACTAAGAAGTTTATCTCATCTCGTGGTTATATTTACAGGTGAAGGCTTTGGTAAGGGCGAAGGGGAAAGAAGGGGATATCGAGTTTAAAGAGTTCAAGTTTGTATGGCTCTTCCCCTTTTTATTTTGGTATTGTAACAAATAACTTATGAATTCTATGCCATTTAAGATCATACAATGCTTTGGGATTACTTGCATAATATCCTGTTTGTGGGTATCTTAACCTGGGAGGATGTATTTATAATGAGATTATTGTTAGAGGTTGAGATACTAATGCAAGTTTATGTCATTGAGTTATATGTGTGGTTTGATTGGCCCAAGCGATTATATTTGTGAATTTTGTGCTGCCCCTTGAATTATTATGAAAAATCAGATTTTGATGGCCAATCTATGTGTGGAATCTCATTGACATTATGTGATTGGTCTATTGATTGTGTGGTTCATTTGAGTTAGTTCAACCTTTTTTAAAGCTATGGTTCTAGGTTGGTGGATATAGACACTCTTTTGTGTGTTTTGAAAGCAAAAATGGACAAATTTTGTCCGGATGTCCAACTTTAAAATGGTTGAATGTTTGGGTGTGAGACTTGTACCAATAGCTAGATGGCTCAATGACTTGTGTGTAAACACTTGAATTGCTCAAATTAGACGTCCAATAATGAAATAGCACACTACAAAGTTGGTTAGAGGAGCTATCAAAACAACAGAACTATCATGGTAGCAGGAGTATACTGCAAACACAATGCACAGAGAGGGACATAGTCCCTCCGTGCCATCCGTTATGGTAGGTTGGTACTTGCGTACGGCGAATGGTGCTTATTTGGAAAAATTTTCTGAACGCCCCATTTGATACATTTTAGAGTGGCAATTAATTTCTATACTTCTACTACCTCATTTAACTTGTTTTACCCCATATTTAAAACTCAAATGTCTTTTAAGAAAGGGTGTTCTTAGGATCTAAAATTTAACTATTTTTCTAAAACCCTTGTGGTTGTGTTAACTTATATAAGGAATTTAATTAATACTGATTATCACAATGGTGTGTTGGAGTGCTATATTCTGGTAATGCCAATACAGACATTATAAACTCAATACAAAAATTAATTTTAGAAAACCAAAAAATCTTTTTTAAAAAAATACCAACAAATTGACATGCATTTTTACCCTTGAACTGTATAGGTTTTGATCTCTCTTAATGATATGTTGGCTCTAAGGTTTTATCCTATATCAAGTTCAACTTTGTAAATAGATAAAAAATTTTCCTTTATTTTTCTTTTGTTATTTATTTTTTAGGATAATTAAATTTCATTTAACTATATTAATTTGTTTAGTCAACTTAGGGTAACTGTTCTTATGAATAGGTATTATGGGGTATCTACCCTTTCCCTATACTCATCGACTCATGAAGCCTCTTTGGTTTTTGTAAACCATGTTTTTCTTTTTTTTTTAAATGGTTTTACAAAATTACTCTCTAAAAATTTTGATAGCGACTCTTCTTCTTTAATTTTCTCTTTCTTTTGGAAAAAATGTTTTGGCCAACAATGCTCTATACAATCACTTCAAAAAAAAAAATTCCAAAACAGGTATACAAACATGCTTGAAAAGAAATAAACATAGAAGAGTTTATTTTCCAAAGCCAAGAATGCTTAAAAAGGATCAAATCAAACGGGTAGGTCTCCCTTACTAATCCACAATTAACCCCCAATAACCAGGTAATTACGAGAAATAGTTCAAATGAATCATCAAGTTTGTAAAATTTTCAGAAATAGGATCCCGAGTTTTCAAAACTTATAATGCTATAAATCATTTAAAAAAAATAAAAATCGACCAAAACATGTATACTGAAGCAATGGACAACATACAAGGTCAGGTAATATCAAATTGAGGTCAGAAGAGCAACAACAAATATTCTACAAAATATGTTGCAGCATAAACTGCAGAACCTATGACAGCTGTCATGACAGATTTCTTGACTGAATTTTCGATGTACATCAAATCTCCATCCAACGTCTAATTTAGATAATTTAGGTGTTCACAGAAAGCTTATTCAACGAATTAGCTAATGGCACTAGTCTCATTTACAAATTCTATCATATCAAAAAGTTGGACACTCGAAACCAAAATTACTACTTTCTCATATTTCTCAACTTTCAAAGTGTCCGACACCCAACCCAAGTGCCATTAGCCCATGCAACCATCTAGACCATACTCAAGAGACTTAAGATAACCTGTACAACACACTATAATACACATATATACCCTAGATCATATTTTCACTGCTCAACCCTAAATTCATCAAAAGCAAAGAGGGAGGTCATCATTATTCAAATTACCCAATTACACAATTAAACTCTCAAAATAGCCTTAAACATACTTACACAATATTTTGGCTTTAAAGAAGCATGTTTAACTCATACAAACTGATCAAGGGCATTAAAACACCAATTAACAATCACATATGAATGCAATGGTGCAAGTAGTCAACATTAGTCAAAAGTATTTGAGGCATTATAGTAGAAAATCTAATTCCTAAACCTCATATGCCTTTTCATTGTCCTAATCAGAGCTAGTGCCTATAAAATGTTAAATAGAGGGATGAGTGCAACCACTCAGTAACCAAGTTTCACCTAATCTATACAGTTGTATATCAATAAAAAACAGACGCAATTAGCAATAAATATACACATAAAGCATATATGACAACATATAGTCTCGGCCAAAGTAATAACAACCATGTAACTTGGCTTCAAACATATAATCATATATATCAATGATGCATAACCTGGGGTCATAATAATACCAACCATGTGCCCCTAAACCACACTAGATCATAATACTAACAACCATGTGATCGGGACTAAATGCATAATCATATGCTAACCTTATATCTTTCTCTTACCTCTGACATGAAACTAATGGCTATTTGGTGGCTATGTCTTTCACGAACTAACGCCAACCTTCTACTTGTGAGGAGCTATTAGGCCAAGGTCAACTCACTCACTTGTGTAATCCGATTTTCCCTAGTAATAACAACCATGGGGTGTCGCATCCCTAATTTAGTCTCCTCATGAACTAGTAGAGACTAGTTAGGTTTGAATCTCTCATAGAACAAGTGAGACAGTCCCAAATCAACCATGAGACAAGGGCTATCTCCTGATTCTAACGGTCAGTGCCAAAGAAAGCTCCAAATTTCAACAGTTGCTGCCAACACCACATAGGTTTAATCAAATACTTCTCTCCCTAAATGAACTCCTGCTAATGACTATGCTATGCACGTATATCTCCCTAAATTACTCACTTTCAACTCTCAAATTTAAACACTTTAATCATCCAAAACTCTTAACTCTTGATTTTAATCACCACATTAGGTTTATTAGCTCTCATTAGCTCCAACTAACACTAATACAATCCTTAATCAACATCAATGGTAGCCACCTACCTCAAGCACCACCATTTATGATACTTTAGGGTATAATTTCGTCCATAATTGAGAGCTTACTCTCATGGATGTATAAAACCACTATATCTAGGCTTAGATAACTCAAACAACTCTCATTAGTCCCATTTAAAATAATGAATTCAGACCCATAGCCTTAAGTCCAAAAATCATCATCTTCTGACCTTAAATCTTACTTCTAAAACATGTAGAGTAAAGAAGAACAGATAAGGAAGGCATACCTAGGTGAAATCAAGCTCTAATCACCTCCAAAATGCTCAAAAGTTGATGCCCTAGCAGAGGAACAACCCTCTTCATTGCCCTTCCTTGTTTCAAGCTTATTTCACCTTGTTTCGAATGTTTTTTGTGTTTTAAAAAAAGCTAGTTCTGAGAATTATATTGTAATGTAAATTTTTATATTGCAGCATAACGCACTATGGGCTATTTAATTCAATTTTTCTCTACAATTTGAGTTCGGAAAACCTAATTCACTTTTAAACCCAATCCAAAAGCTAAAACCAAATCCAATAACCGTCTCTAACTACCATCAAACCCATTTGTACTTAAATTTACATATTTACCCTTCATTAGCTTAATTAATCAAGGAAATAATTTTTTGGGATGTTACACAAACCACATAAAAAGCCATCTTTCATAGTCTTAACAACTCATATCACTAGCATGCTTAAAAATGAACTAACTAACATATAATAATTCAAATAATAACCATCAAACTGGATAATTTCAAACATTTATTGCCAAATTCAGAATAAAATCTAGCAAGCCTTCAATGGGCATAGTAATCCTACACAGTTATATACACAATATTATAAAAAAATTCAGATTTCCCAAAATAAAGAGAATAAATCATTGGTACCTCTACTCCAATCTTATAAAATTACCACTTGCGTGTTTGAGTCCAATGATAATTACCACAATCAATCTACATAATAATTTAGTAAGATAATATGTCAATATATTACCATTTAATATGTCAATTTACTAAAATACATTAAAAATTCATATTTTCTCCAAACTCTCGTTAATTCAATCCCTATTCCATGTAACTCATTCAAATCATTTCTAGACTACAAAGCCTCTACCATTCGCCCTAATCATCAACTATTTCATTTCTTTGTCTCTAACCAACAACTTAATTCCACAATTTATCTAAATCAACAACCTCTAATGCTCACAGCATTTCAATACATTAAACACCTCAATATACTTCTAACAAATATTTCCAAACCTTAAAAATCATAGTTAAATCCAAAATTTCCTAAAATCATCAAAATCTCCATTCTAATTTCTTCCTTCAACATTCCGAGTCCTAATTAACTCAACTAATATGCTAGAATCATAGATTATTAGTACATAGTCTAATTTATTAAAATCTTTACTTCCTTCAATTAATATTAAATATCCAATATTTACCTTAAAAATTCATGATCAAACTCCCAAGTATTCTTTTAAAATTTTAGTTCAAGCTGACCAAGTAAATTTCACAAATCCTAAGCTCCTTATAACATTTTAACTCAAATCACTTCTAAAATTTGTTTTTAGAGTAAAAATCTCAAGTACTTAACAGTAACTCAAATCAAATTCAATTAATGTGAAAATTTAAACATAAGATCATTATTCTCTAAAGTTCTTAACCAAAATAATTTTTTAAACAAAAAATGTCCACATTACTCATGCTGAAAATACCTCAAAAATTTGCATTAACCTCTCAAACTTTGATTGAACCCCCGATCAATTTTTACAAGGTATTTTTCTAAGTTACTCATGATCAATCAAAGTGACAAGTACTAATTAACTCTAAAAATCAAAATCTTTCTCTTTTTCTAACACTTAGGGCTCAAACTTAATACACCCATATATAAACATTCAACCTTATTCAACATACTAAACTAATTAAATCTAAGTACTCACTTACCTTAATAATCCTATAATTTTTTATTAGTGCAACTCAATACTTAGTCCAAACCCCAACCCTAAATTTTGTTATACTCTTCAAAATATTACTACCATTACAAAGCCCTCAATAAGTAGGAAATTATTTATGAAGAGAGTTTTGAGAATTAGAGTGATTTTAAGTATGAAACTTACTTTAAAGTTCTCCCGTAGCCCGCCAGGGATGAAATGATCACTTTCCTCTACTACGAGGAAGAAGACAATGAGAGGAGGTATACAAAATAGGGAACACATTCGATGCTCATCACCCTTGAAATAATCTAGACAATCCAGATTTAATCTTTAAATCATGTTTAAACAAAGCATAAGAAATAATTTCACACAATCAAATTCTTTTTCACAACAAAATCTTTAAATATTAACTATATGCCACAATTTGCATTCTTTCATGTATTCAAAAACATATTCATATCTTCTATTCAATTATAAATGGCTATAAATTAACAAACAAATGCACAAACTAAATTTTTCTCAATTACTTCAAACTTTTGGGAGGTTAAATGTTTACCCCTAATAAAAGTTCTTCACAAACTATACCAAAACTTAAGTGGTCTACAATATGACTAATCTACAATTAATCATACCAATCATCATTAATATCATCATAAACACTCTTTCAACTTCCTTTAATCAAGACTTTAATTACCTAAAATTCCAATCTCTTTCACTTAAGCATAACCATTATTGTTTATTAACTCCTATTAACTCTATTTAGCTTTCATTAACTTAAATAATCAATAATATAACACCTAACAATATAAAACCACACTTTGGAGGTTGAGGGTTCATCTAAAATAGATGATCCAAACTCACATCCTCAAAACTTCTAAACTATATGTAGAATACTTAAACAACTTTCATTAGTACTATTTAGACTAATGGGTTTGGACCCATAGCCTTAAATCTAAAAATCCTCATCTTCGAACTTCAAAACTTACTTTCAAAATGTGTAGAGAGAAAAAGAAGAGATAAGGAAGGCATACCTAGATGAAATCAAGTCCTAATCACCTTTAAAATCCCTAAAAGTTGATGCTCAAGCAGAGAAAATACTCTCTTTGTCTCCCCCTCTCTATTTTCTAGCGTCTCTCTCTGCTTTAAAACTATTTTCGTGTTTTAAAAAACTATTTTTGAAAATTATGCTACTACATAAATTTTTATGCTGCAACATAATGTACAGTAGGCCAAAATTTAATTTTTTTTTATAATTTGAGCCTGAATGACCCAGTTTACTTCCAAACCCAATTCAAAGGATAAATCTAAACTCAATAGTTGTCTCTAACTATCTTCAAATCCAATTACATCTAAATTTATATAATTTCCCTTTATTAGATTAATAGATCATGGGAAACAATTTTAAATGTTACAGAAGCCGTGGTTCAAAAGTGAGGGTAGTGATATTTGGCTGGATCACTTCTTACAATTGGTGAATTTAAGTAGTCCATTTACATAGATAGTGCCCTAATTGATTAATAGCCCATAGTTTTAGTCGAAAGATATAAGAAGGATATAGGATAGTCTGATTATGCATTTTTTATCTGACGTGTCAAATGGTTAATTAGTTTCTAGAAAGTTGTGATAGTTGTGTGTGCCATTGTCTAATGATTATTATTGTTGTTGCAATGTGAACCATCATTATTGTTGATTGGACCACTATCACATGGTTGTCTATATTATGACAATGTGTTTTGTGATATGTGTTATGAAAATTGAGAATAAATTAAATTTATCACCTATGATAAATTTATGTGTGATTAAATGCTTATGAGTTTTTCATCTCTTAATTATGTTTTTGTCAATTAATATGCAACTATATAAGATAAACATACCTTAGTTATTGAGTAGTTGTACTCACCCCTTTATTTTAATATTTTATAAACTCTAGCTCAATGTTGAAAGGGAAAAGGTTCCGGAGGCTTAGGAATTTATTACTCCTACTATAAAGCATCCAAAAGTCATTTATTTTGTGTAATGGATAGAATATTGCCATTTAAGATATGCATTTTTGTTTACACTTACACTATAGTTTATTTATGATTATGAGATGTATTTTAATCCTTGATATATTGTAAGTAAAATTGATTATTGTTACTAGGGTCAAATATTAATACAAATGTAGAAATATTGAAATATTTATAACTATGAAATTTAATTGATGAAATACACTGTTGAACCTCTCCCTTTTGTTTTTGATATTAAAGGGGTTGAAGAGTGAAAATAAGGATTTGTTGCAATTGTATGAATGTGATGAGTTGCATAGGTGGTTCTAAGTCTATTGATATGATCTAGGTGTTAGAGATTGTAATATCCTCCCTTTTAAATCATGTTTAACTTCAAATCTCCATAATTAAAGGGATTGGCTCAAGGTAAAAGACATATTTGTCAAGTTTTCAAGTAAGTGGTAAAGTTAAGGTCCTAAGTTTTCAAAAATAAAACCATTTTAAAGATTTTAAAATAGACAAATTAAAGTTTATAACCATGCGGAAGCAAAAGATTATTTCAAGAATTAATGCATTTGTTAAGGAATCAAAAAACAAAGAGAGTCTTTAAAATTTAGGGCATGCACCGTGACTCATTAAACAAGTATCGTGGCTTGTTTGCCTCTATGCCATGCACCGTAGATCATTGCATAATGTGTTGCAGTGCATTACACATTTCATGACAGCAAATTTTGCCGTCAAATTGACAGCTTTTAGGGCAACTTCCAACATGGTACATTCCTCCATCTAATGTTCAATTGACGTGAATTAGGTGTCTACAAAAAGCTCTTTTCAAAGACTAACTAATGGCTTGGGTTACACACTCAAATTATTACTTATTCAAAATTTAGACATTCTTTTTAAAACTTACACTTTTACAAAATTTTTTGCAAAATAATGTGTCCAAACCTCATTCCACAAGCCAAAAACTAGAAATACCATTTCAACCACATCCCATAAATTAAAATGAAACTGTGCAACACACCACCTTGCACATAACACTTATAAATTACATTTTCAACACTCAATCTCTTAATTCACAAAAATAGAAGGGGGAGTTCAAATTACCTATTTCATCAAATTACCTAGTATTTTGGCCCTGCTATAGATGACATAAAATACATACACACATTCTAGGGTCTAAAATAAACTTACAACTCATAAAACACATGATACAAGTAAGACACAAAATGGATAATTCCTAGCTAGCAATTTCAATCATCATTTACACATAAATACTCAAAATAAAGAGGCCTACTAATAGGATTACAATCCTATGCCTCTGGCTATTTTTCTCTGTCCAATCCTTTTGAGTTATTTCATGTAATATTGAAGATAATGTGATTAACTAAGGTCCAACTAACTTATACTAATGCATGTCAATTAATATAAATGCAAGTAGCTAATTACAATATGATTTCAAATCATGTATCATTCTCAAGAACATAAAATCCTCATTTTCAAAACATAATTACACATGCTCAAAGGATCATGAATAGTTGACAACATTTCATACAAGAAAGGAACTAATCACATGATCTATTAACATAATCTCACATGAAATCAAGTTAAACTCGTGACTATTAACATTAGGGTCATAATTATAACATATAACCATATGCCCTTTTTCACTATATGCATTATCATACCTCTCTTATATCCTCCTTGTTTCTCTAACATGAAACTGTGGGCTATAACACATTGGAACAATTTATGATTTAGGACTTCCCTAGCCTAAACATATGTAAGGGGTTACTCAGCCAAAGTTTTCTTAACTCACTTGTGGAACACAATTTTTCCCATTTTCTCATATTATGGGATGTCATTCTTCCTAGACTAGCTTCCTCATTGAACAAGTGGATAGCTAGTTATGTTCAAGTCCCTCATTAAACCAGTGGGATAGTCCCTCATTGAACAAGTGAGACAATATGTATATAAATAATCCAGGCAAGCCATTAACTTTGATGGGAGCCTTACCATATAGATTTAAATTTCTACTCCTCTACCTGGGCAAACTCCTACCTCTCAAAATCATGTAATGCATAGATATATAATAGCTCATCACATGCAAGTATTCACTACTCAAACATACTCAATCTCATCGTACTCACATTTACACATATTATTGAACTCCACAACATATATGTCATTGAACTCTTCTAATACATAATCATTGTACCTTATCACAATTCACATCATTAAACTCCAAATAAAACAAGTCATTGAACTCCATTTTTATAATCATTGTACCTCACATATTCACAATCATTGAACTCCATAATTTTAAAATCATTGAACTACATTAGATAGCCACCTCATAGTGGGTTTTTCAAACAAATCATGCCACATTTGCATTTCAATTCAATCTCACACAATTCAATTATCAAATATCAATCAATAAACTAATTAACACACAAAACCACAAAATAGAATCTTCCCTAATTACCTTAAACCTTTAAGAGATCAAAGGTTTCATCCCTCAAATACTCAATCCCAAAGCTTCCAAAAAGCTTGAATGGTGCTAAAATGATTAGTCTACAATCAATCACAATGAAGTTCATCAATATCAACCTTCGAGCTAATTTTCTCTAGTAATGCAACACTTCTTCATGCTCAAGATTCATTCTTTGCCTGTACAAAAATACCCATAAGGTTTCTTAGCTTCCTTTAACCCTCATTAACATCATTAAGCTCTTTAATAGATATTAATAGAGCCACATTGCCCTAACTAACATATTTATGGGGAATTTTTGGATATTAAATGCTCCCCAACCACCAATATTTATAAATCCATAAATATCAAGTTTCATTAGCTCAATATACTCCTATTAACTCTATTTAAGGCAATAGATTCAGACTCATAACCTTTATGAATCAAAAAATCATCATCATCAACCAAACCCTAGCTTCTAACATTAAGAAAATGGAAGAAGATAGGAAGATTTAGGTGTAAGAAGCTTACCTTTAATGTTTTATAGCTCCAAAGTACTTCTAAAGGTTGATTTCCTCAAGCTCTAACACTGCTCTTTTTATTTCTCTTCACCTCTCTTTGTTTTTTCCTCTTCTGTTGCATCAGTTCGCATTCTTATTTTGCAAAAAAGTGTCCATGCACCGCGACTGATGCATCATGCGCAATGGTGCATGGCACAGAGAACATCTCCCCCAGGCGTGTCAACATGCATGTGCCCCAGTGGCCTAATCCATAAGCTACAGTACGTGACACAAAGCTTTACCCTTTAGATTTCTTTCCTCTTTTTATTCCTAGGTGACCCTTGAATCTCCTTCGGACTCGCTTTTAGGGCTGAAATTAAAACCAAACATGCTTATTACACCTCTCTGGCCGCATTCCTCTTTAATAAACTCAATTTAATCAATTTTAGGCTTAATTAATCCGTTTTAAAAGTTATAGGGATAACTTCTGGTGCATGTGTGGGGTTTTGGACACCTTCATATTGTGAAAAGTGTGAATTTTTTTAGAAATTGTGTTTGGGTGCCAACTCCCTTGTGTGAAATAATTTAGGAGAGTAAAACTAATGTCATTAGCTGGTTTATGAAAAGAGTTTTTTGTAGACACTTAGATCACCTCGATTAAATATCGAATGGAGAAATGGGGCGCATTAAAAGTCACCCTTGGATGTTGTTGTATGATGGCAAGTTGCTGTCTAGTCTTGTGCAGCATGCCACGGTGCATGGAGCTTGCGTTGCAACTCGCTGCATAAAGAAGAACAAGCCATGGCGCATGCATACATGCTGTGATGAATTCCTTTATTCTTCACTCCTTGATATTTTCCAATTAGTTTTAGTTTTTTTGACTCTCAAAAGGTATTTCATGCTTCCGTTATGATATTTCACTCCAATTTAAGTTTAATAAATGATGGTTAAAATATTTTCTGAGTATGAAAACTTTGGATCCTATTTTTACAAATATTATAAACTTGGTAATATAATAAGATGAGTCTAATGATTGCCTTAGGTTTTATATTAAATGTGACTTAGTAAGGGTGACCTTACAATCTCACTTCCCTACACAACCACTTATCCTCCCAAAACTTCACCCTCTCACCATTATTCGCCTTCTACCCAAGCTTCAATACAATTTCAAGCCAAAGCTTTTCCAACTTTTTCCACCAAGCTAAATCATATTTTTACAAGTGCATTTAATGCTTAAATCATCCTTCCTTTTATATTTAGCACATAGCATCCGTGAAGACAACTTATTCTGTTTTGCCACAACATCCCAACCTACCTTGCATAAAAGAGCTTCATTCATGTTCTTCATTTTTGCGGCCCAAATCCACCAAGCACTTTTACCATACAAAGCCTATCCTAACCTATGACATGTACTCTTCTTTTCTCAGCCAAAGACCTCCATATGAAATTTCTCTAAAAAAAATTTTATTTTATTGAGATTTTATAAGGACTAACATTGTTTTATGTATAGCTACAATAATAAAAAAGGTAATTATAAGTTAGTTATTTTTTTAAATTTTATGATATCTTTCATAATTTCTACTTTATAAAAACAATTTATTATTCTTTTATTTAAAAATTTTATGATGTCCTCATGTATCTTGCTTTTTTAAAACACTATATCTCATCTACTGTATTAGATTGTTTTTAAAAGTTATTCAAAATAGTTTCTTAAGATAATCAAAAATATATTTTTTTGGATTCTAATTATTTTCAAAATTTTAAACAAATATAAAAAAACTATAAAATAGATTTTTAAAAAAAGAAAAAGAAATTTTTTCATAAAATAAGTTGAAACAAATGATCTAAAACATCATAAAAACTTATAAAATAAATTTTTAAAAAATAAATAATTTTTTTCATAAAATAACATAAAACAAACAGGCCCTCGTTTTGAAAAGATTTTATAAAAAGTATATATTATTTTATGTTTAGTTACAATAATTTTAAAACAATTATTAGTTAGTTATTTTTAAATTTTGTAATATCTTTATTGATTTCTGTTTTATTAAAATAATTTGTTATTTAATTATTTTTAAATTTTATAATATTTTCACGCATACAATATTTCTAAATATCTAACTATTTTTAAAAGCAACTAAAGTAACTTATTAAAATAAGGATAAATTGGCCCACTAGTAAAAAAAAAATCTTGTGCCCAAAAAATATGAATTAAATTTTTTAAAATTTAGGATTGTGACTAATTTACATTGATATACAAGGAATTTATCATTGATATATAAGAAATTTATCATTAAAAATTTAAAAATTTAGAAATAATTTATCATTGATATATAATGATATATCATTAACAAATATAATACATCGATCATAATGCAAATATAATAAATGTTAGGTTGTTATATCTATAAAAGTTTTTTAAAATAATCAAAAATCTATTTTTTATCAGATTTTGATTACTTTTAAGAATTTTAAAAAAAATATCATAAAAACTTGTAAAACAAATTTTTTAAAAAATATAGGTGATTTTTTTATAAATTAAATTGAACTAGACAGGCGGTGAATCTTTTTCTTATTTCTTTTATAACAAAAAGCAAAAAAGTTAAACAAAAATAAACATTGCACGATGAAATAATGATGACCCCAATTCAATCATTGGACATAAGAAAGAGTAGCATAAAGAAAATATCCTAAGGCTCTATTTTGTACAAAGGAATGGAGAGGTGGGATTGAAATTGGTATTAGCTAATACTTATTTTTTATATTTAGTATGAAGTAATGAAAAATTTAATTTTAATCCCATCTTTATACAATTACCCAATGCCACCTCCCTTTTGGTGTTGGAGAATTATTCCCGAAACTAGATATTTTTAGACTAAATTGCCCTCTTCTCCATCCCTCTCTCATGACTTCCCCATGATTTCACCTCTTTCCTCCTTTGCTGGCGACTTCTTTCTGATGTCCTTCATGACCTCCATCTCCAATATCTTTTCCATCAAAATAAAAAATGTAAGGCGAAAATATAAAATGAGAACAATCAAAATTACGGTGACAAACAGTGAGAGATGTTGGCGCGACAAGGGGATCCATAGTAATCGCAAGAGCTTCGACGTCTTCCACAGTCAACCACAACACTTTTCATTCTACAATTACTACTATTGCTTGCCTCATTTCTCATCCTTCCAGCCATTTCTCGTCATCTATGGTTAACACGGTGATTTCTGAATTCATCTTTGGTTGGTACAACAATTAGATTTTCGGTAGCAGTTGTTAAACTGAACATTCCAATCACAATGCAGAAGTTGCTTGATATCCCGAATTAATTCAGTGTCTGCTGACAAGTTTGAGTAAGAGAAGAACACATTTGTTGTCACTCTCAAGCCGCATCAAGGGATGACCTTTGTCCCAAGTGAGTTTTTTTTTTTTTTTTTGGGCCTGAATTATCCCAAGTGAGTCTCACACCATCAGAGATTGCCCATAGCTCAGCATGAAGAATGCTACGTGAGCCATTTTCACTGAGTCTTTTAAAACACATGAAGTCAAAAAAAGAAGCTTGTAGCAATATACAATGGGCTTCCCCAGTTGACCTTTTTCGGCCACAAGAAAATCTTGGTAATTGTTTTGATTAATTAAAAATGAATTTTATATTTTAATTACTAAAAATAAAAAAGTAGATATTCATGACTGACAATTACGGATAAAATATTACATTCATAGTCGATAGTTTTGGGAAAATACTATCGGGATAATTTCGGTCTCTCCGTTGTAAAAAATAAAATAAAAAATATCTTGCGAATGAGAGACAAAAAAAAAATAATAATAGATTAAATTTTAAAAATCTAACCTGATAAAAATTTAATAAAATGCAAAACAAAAATGATTAAAATTAGCCATTCACATGGAATCTTATGGAAAGGGTCTGAGTTCCTTAATCATAAGTTTCTAGATTTGATCCCTAAACCTCGAGTGATAGGAACATAAAATAAGACGCTTGGGAGGGCTACCTAACCCGCATGAATATCAGTGCTAAGGTTTTTTATATATATATATATATATATATTCCTAACATATGCTTTTAACTTAAAATCTCTAAAAAATAAAAAGAAAATATTAACTTTTGAAAACTTTTTAAAACATCAATTAGAAATAATGATAAACAATTTTAAATCCTACAGAAAAAAGACCACAATCCTAATTTAAAATTAAAATTTTGTTGAATTATGTTTTAAGATTATTTTTAATACTCAATTTTAATATTTATAATATTTATTTTTAAAATTTTTGATATCCATCTTTTTAATTTTTTTCATTTATTTTCTAAATACTCAAATTAAATTTTTTGAAAACACATCTTTATTTTTTTTACAAAAATATTAACAAGTGTTTTAAAAAAATCAAATTTAAATATTAAAAAATAAAAATAGGTACATTTCAGTTTTTGGCCAAAAATTTAATTTCAACAATATTCATATATTGATACTCTTTTAAATAAAAATTTTTGATACTAAATTATAATTAATATTTTTCGAAGACAAGAGTTTCTAGAAAAGCAAATAAGTAAAGTTGAAAAAAATAAAAAAACAGATATAATTTCACCCACAAAAAAAATTAAACTAATTTTAAATTTATGTAAATATTTTTGTCGAATACTCTCTCAAGTTAAAAATATAAAATATTTTTTAAAAAATTAGATATTAAATAATATAAGATATTTTTAATTTTTTAAAGCATAATTATTATTATTATTTTAAAAATATTTTTATTGATAATAACTTTTTATTTATTATAAAATATTTAATATAAATAAATATAGAAAGATAGAGTTAATTAAAAAATAAATAATTATTTTATTAAAATAATATTTAATTAAAAATATTTTATATTTTTCAGGTGTAGTCAAATTAGGGTTAGGTCTTGTTGAGTTGTTTGCCAGCCTCGTATAAATTCCTGGGTTACTCTCGCTCTGCAATTCAATTCAGAACTACAAAGAGCTAAGCATCGGCCATCAGAAGAGCAAACATGGAGCAAACCTTCATCATGATCAAGCCTGATGGTGTTCAGAGAGGCCTGGTATTCCCTTCCTTCCTTCCGCTATCGTTTTCTGCTTATATGGTTCCCGTTTATGTGTGGTCTTCATCTGTGGTCCCTACTTGTGTCGGCTTAAATCTTAAAATTGCCTTCGGAGAATTAGGATTCATGCGAATGTCCCAAGTTGTAGGCAAAAAGGTTTTTCTTTTTTGTTTGAATGAGGGTTTCTCTTCTTTTGCTTAGTTGGGTCATTTTTACTTTTTTTTAAATAAATGGTTTTTCTTGATTCTATCAGGGATCATGGTTTTTCTTGGTTCTAATTTCCCGAGCATTTGTTATATACTTAATTTAGTAGCTTTTCGAAACGAAGTAGTTCCTAAAGATTCTCCCTGTTTCAGATTGGCGAGATTATCAGCATATTTGAGAAGAAGGGCTTCTCACTAAGAGGTATGCTTTTGTTATCCTCATAATAGAGATTTTGTATTATTATGCTAATTTATATTAGTTCATTGCATCTTCTCTCTGAGAAGGTGACTATTTTTTCTTTTTTGTCCCATAAAAGAAAATGTTGCAGCTTCTATTTGATATTTCATTACTGAAGAGCTTTAGTTAACTATATGAAAAGTGAGGTTCTCACAATTAAAGGATCAGTTTCAATTTGCCAGTAATTATGTGATTGACTGATTGTCCATATAAACTTTTTACAATGTAAGAGTCATTTGATTTTCTTATTTCTGTTTTGTAAATACTGGCCCTGACAAACAAACTTACAGTTAGTTCTTCTGTTTTGAAATAATGTGTTTCCTTTTTGTGAATTGATTGCTTTCAGGCTTGAAACTCATCACTGTAGACCGTCCTTTTGCTGAGAAGCACTACGCTGACTTGT
Source organism: Prosopis cineraria (assembly GCF_029017545.1). Classification (NCBI taxonomy): domain Eukaryota; kingdom Viridiplantae; phylum Streptophyta; class Magnoliopsida; order Fabales; family Fabaceae; genus Prosopis; species Prosopis cineraria. The sequence goes on from NW_026555344.1 coordinate 16,420,263, forward strand.
CTGCAAAGCCATTCTTTAGTGGGTTAGTGGACTACATTATCTCTGGCCCTGTTGTTGCCATGGTCTGGGAGGGTAAGAATGTTGTGGCTACTGGTCGTAAGATCATTGGAGCTACAAACCCTGCTCAATCTGAGCCTGGGACTATCCGAGGCGACTTTGCTATTGACATTGGGAGGTATTGGTCTTGTTCTGTTACACATTTTTATTTGATTAATAGTGTACATTCCCTGTGCAATAGTGTACTTCTTCTGGTCCAAAATATAAGCAGCTGCATACCAATAAAATTCTTATTCCCACGAAAATATATGCTTTTCTTTTTTACCCTTCTAATGTATGATGAGTGGAAAAAAGGTCATAAATGCACAGATACAAGAATTTAGATACAAAAATATAAGGGGTAAAATGGGATATATTTTTTTTTTTATAAATCCATCTTGTTAGATATGTAATTGAAAGATTACTTTAGTTTTATGCTTGTGCATTAATAGGAGAATTACATCAAAGGACCATAATCTGAAAAATTTTAGTTTAAAGGATCTTAACTGTAATTATTTCTAAGGATCGAAGTTACTACCAAATCTTAAGCAACACCTCGCTGTTAACATTTAAAATTGTAATGTAAATATGTAATTTTCTCAGCATGGTAATAATCTTTTTTAAAACTTAATAGTAAGTCATATGTAAACACTGTCCTATCTTTGGTCTTTGAAAATTACTTTGGTTTTCTAGATCCATGACATGAAAATATATAAAATTTGGGTTTTAGATGTAATTTTTCCTATTCTATAATTTCAAATTGCTTGGACCTGAAGACAAAAATAATAAACAAATATATTTAAGGATTATTTGCTGCTGGTTTTGAAGCTGGATGGGCATTTAATGTGTGAAATACTTTTGATGTAGGAATGTCATCCATGGAAGCGATTCTGTGGAAAGTGCAAAGAAGGAAATTGCATTATGGTTCCCTGAGGGCCCTGTAGCCTGGCAAAGCAGCCTCCACTCCTGGATCTACGAGTAAATTATTGGGACAATGACAAATAAGGACTTCACAAGAAAATTAATGTTAAGTTAGGATCTCTTCACAACTAAGGTCCTCAAATTCAGTATTCCTTACTAAAATCTAAAAAAATAAAATATATTGATTTGGCATTAATTTTCTTAAGATGTCCTTACTTGTTACTTCTCCTAAATTATACTTCCGTCTTATATTGAAGTAGTTGCTGTAATTCTATAATGTTCTGGTTCTCTCTTGTGAAGCTCGTTTTGTAGAGTTTAGTTTAGTTAATTTCTAGTTATGCCTTTTCCTTGTTCAAGCATGGGCAGATGAATCTCAAACTAGGTCTGTTATATTTTGTTGTTTTAGTGTTTTGCTTGAGGTCTATGTTATTTATCACGATGAGGGTGCTACTTGGTCCTATTATTGCCTTTCAAAGCAAAATAGAATTGGTTATGATTGAACACCAAGAAGCGTTTGGTTTAGCTAGTTAGAGAAGTTGAATCAGCTTATTCTGAATTTTAAGTCGAGTGCTAGGATATGCAGTCACCTTAAATAAAAGGTTGATGGTTATTTTTACTTCTTAACTTTACTTGAAAGGTTACTTGGCATTTTAAACTCAACAATTAGTTAATTCTGTCTTTCAGCGTTAGAATTTCACTTCCTCAGTACCCTGACATTAATTACCTAATAGTGAGGCTCATTTTTTTAAATATTTGTTAATAATAAAGTATAATGGTTGGACTCACTTTATACTTTTAATTATATTTGTTTATACCTCAGCGCGCGCTCTCTCTCTCTCTCTCTCTCATCTAGTTTTCATTCTGCAAATTCAGTTGCTCGACATTCCTCCATTGTTGGATCTCAAGTCCTTAACCTTGTCCTTGACGGTTGTTGCTGCTGCCCATTTTCCTTAATGGTTCTTCCCCATCATTGTAGTTGTCCACCGCACTTGTCCTTGGCACTTTGTCGTTAGAGTGGTCTCATCCTTCATCCTTGTGACAACCGTGCACTACATAATCCAGATCCTCCTCTTCATTGCACTGAGGAAGAAGCTGAAAGAGGGGTAGGAGGGGCACCAAAAGGAGGCCTTCAAGAGTGAGTGGCAATTAGGAATGGACCCTCCAGGAGAAAAAAGCCCCTCTAAGAAGCACAAACAATGTGGCCATTGTACTTTGCTTGCACCGTTAAAAGCACCATTTTTTACTGTTTGCTACTCTTTTTTTCTTCGTATTTTTTGAAACCGTACACATTAGGTTTAATAAGAGGGATGACACCCATTAAATGTAAAATTTGGGAACATTAATGCCTCGTTGACATTAACATGGAAGTTAAGTTAATGTTGTTGGAACGGAAACATTTTTTTTTTTTTGGGCGATAGGGGAGGTGAAAATATTTGCTAGTGCTTTGGAGTGTCGAGAGGGTGAGGATGAGGCCGATGATGTTAGAGAGAGAGAGGAGGTTGAGATGAGTCGTTAGCCGCCTTCAAGGCTTCAATTTCAATTTCAACCAGAAATGCCTCTAGAACCACTCCTATTTTGCACGCATGCCCCCCTTCTTCTTTGATGGCACGGAACTGATCTTTCCATGCTAGTGATGAACATGCCAGGCACTACCTCACTCGTCAATCGCCTTCATCCTTGGAATGTTGTTGATCATCCCTTGTTCTAGTCCGTGCATGACTGTGTTATGGTTCATCAAACCATATCCATGGCTGGAGTAGTGTGTGCGCAAGCAGGGAGAGGGAGAGAGAGAAGTGAGGGATACTTGGAGAGAGAAAAATGGGTCAAAAAACATCCAAAAAAAATTGCTAGTCAGTAGAACCTATTAACAACAAAAGAGGGAGATTTAACCCCGAGGGCACGAAAATTCAGATTTTAAAAGTTGAGAGATATAATTGACTTATATTTAAGTTTATGATGTCCAGTAATCCTTCAAGTAAAGTTAAGAGATAAAAATAATTTTTAAATAAATGTTAGATATTCTTTAAATATTCATGAGACATAATAACAATTTCACATGAGGTGAGGTTTTGGATATGTTTTTTTAAAGTTGTGGCATGATATTTTGGACTTCCCCCTTCAAAGAACTTGTAAATGTACTATGTTTGCTGAAATCAATTTTTGTGTTAACATCAGAAATTTCCATCTTATTCATAGGCATTAGTTTGAATCTTTTGAAGTCATTTAGCAAAATATTTTCCTTTTTTTTTTTCAATCTCTAGTTTTTGAGTAACAGACCTCTGATACTAATTTGAATTTTGAAGTCAATAATTGGCTTCTACCCCTCTAATTATATATATATATATATATATATGGACCGGGGAAGCTTGGCCAGTTGTCCTCACGAATGAAGAAGTTTGGATTGAAACACTTTAAAACCAACGAATAATTCTGATTAATGTTATTCGTGTCCTTATTTTATTTTTTTAAAAAAGAAACTTAATACACCGACTGCGGTGATGGCTGACTGGAGCTCCAGTACTGGGTGGTTGATGTGTTAAGTTTTTTTTTTTTTAAAAAATTGTCAATCTTTTTTTAAAAATAGAAAAGTATTTTAGTAATGATACATAAAAGATATTTAAAAATAAAGAATTTGAAACTTGAGAGTAGTTTATACATTTTATGGGATCTTATTATTAGAGTAAGGATGTGAGCAGGCTCATATGGATTCGAACCTATAAGTCGTCCCAAAATTGATTTTTTTTTCTACAACTGGCTCTTATTTAAATGGTTTAGGGTTGGGTTTGTAAGATTATTTTTATTATTTTTCTTTTTATAATTTTAATTTTTACATTATAATATTTTACATTCTTTTTTTAAAATATAAATTATAATATCCAAAAATTAAAAATAAATAATATAAATTTTAATTTTGAAGTATAAAAATATATTTTAAAATTTAAATTTAATTTAAAAATTAAAATTATTTTATTTTTAGGGATAAAACAAAAATGAGCCACCTGATTTTATAAGACCTAAAAGGGTTAGATTTGAAAGTTCAAATATACTAAAATTTCTTTATTTTTTAAGCCCGAGTCCATGAAAAAGAGCCATAAACAAGCGGCTTAGCCCATATTCTTGCTCAACTTGTAGTACTTAGAATTTTATAAGGGATTTTGTAGTTATTTTGTCTTTTAACATCCTCTTCATCATCAGCGTTATTACTTATTATATTCCCTCCCTCCTTAAGGAAATTTGGTTCCTAAATTTAAATTAAATCACCAATTTTAAAAGTAGAATAGAGGGTAATTTCATTCTTCCTTGTGTTTTTTGGAAGAATCTGTAACAAAAAAACAAACAAACAAACAAACAAGGAAGAATCTAGTAAACATGAGTATAACTATCGTAGCATCAAAGTTCATGACTCAATATCCAAACCAATCAGCTATGTAAAAAGGAAAGAAAAAGAAAAGAAAAGCCTCAAACCTAATTAAACTCTAGATATTCATGATGTGTCAAAAATGATAGATCCAGATATTCTGAGGAAAAGACAAAAAAAATAATAAAGGATGGTTCAACTTAGTACTTACTACATAAAGAACTTATCATCACATTATGAGGCAAGTTTGGGTGTTATCTTCACTAAAATAATCTGGAATCTCATTCATCACTTAAGTGAATTCTGAAGCAAATTCAAATAAAAGTAGTGTTTCAAGATCAACACTAGTAGTGTTTAAACTCACTTTTTCTGGTGATGAGCTTGTGGAGTTCTTCATAGTCTCATCATCAGGTTTTGTTATTATTGACTCTTCTTCTTCATTTTCTGGACCATTTTGACTTTGGTTCTCATTCACATTGGATTTTTTGGATGTGTTCTTGTTCTTCTCAGATTTCTTCTTCTCGCTTGATTCCTTTGATGATCTTCTCATTTTGAAGGGAAAAAATTTCAGCATTTTTTTAAGGATCCTGTAAATGAATTAATCAAAAAATGAAAACATATATACAGCTAAAATTTTAAAATTTATAACTCAAATTTCTGTATTTACAACTTGGAGGTTCTCATCACATGATTATTGATCATGACATCCACACACAAACTTGTATGCAAATCAATATAGAATTAGATATAATTAAAGAAAAATATAATTTTTGATTCCTATAATTTTATCAAATTTTTCCTTTAATCCCTGTAGTTTTTTCAGTATGAAAAAATAAAAACTATATGGACATGAAAAATAAAGGTTATCCAATCTTTCTGAAAACTATAGGAATTAAAAACATGGAAAAAAAAAATATGAGCTTAAAATAAAACTCGATAAAACTATAAGAACTAATAATTATATTTTCTCTGTAGCGAACGCTGAAATCACATTATTGATAAAGTATTTCCTTTTTCCTTTACTTTTAATTAACCAAGAGTACTTCAATTGGAAAGTACGCAACTCGCTTCCTTCAAGGAGATTATTTCAAATTTTCCTCCTAACTAATATCAAAGATTTTAATTTTTTTTTTTGGGTTTATTAGTTCAAATTTTCTTCGTAAAGGAATTAATGAAAAATGAAAATCTACATACAACTAAAACTTCAAAATTTACAACTCCAATTTCTATATTTACAACTTAATAATTCTCATTTTACAAGGTTCTTAATTCTCCCTCTCCCCCCGCGCGTACAAATAAAACTCGTATGCAAATCAATACAAAGGATTAGATATAATGTTTACTATAATCATATCATTGATGAGGTATTTCCATTTTGCTTTACTTTGCTTTACTCAAAAAAGGATTAGTAAGTATGGGACTCACTTCCTACAATGACACTAGTTCAAATTTTCCTCCTAAATAATATCAAAGATTTTCTTTTTTGAGTCTTTTTTGGTTTGCCCATTTAACAAAAACAAAATATCATAAATATTTTAGTGCTGAACAAGAAACTTCCTTTTCAAAATTCTATTATTAATGCAAAAAATGAAAGTAAAACAACAAGAATCATGAAAGCAATAAATAAGAAAACAGAGCAATAGAGACAATTTTCATCAACCTAACTGCAAAATTGACGAACTCTCACATAAACATGAAAATATTCATTCGGGATATCCAAAAACATGATTTAAAAGCATCAAAATGGTAGTTGGGTACACAAGCAATACCTTATAACAGCTTGAATATTTGCTGGAGACGAAGATTGGAGTAGTGAGAATGAAAATTTGCACAGTGTTATGTTGAACGCACTGGAATGAATGAGGGCAATTGTGGGACGTTATTTCTCTGCCTGTGTGTGTGTGTGTGTGTGTGTGGTGAAGTAGGACCTAACAAAAATAGGAAATCATTGGCTATAATGGAAAAGAAGCTGACATTAAGAAACTTTGTAACGAATCGAATCTTAATGAAAAAGGAAAACTAGGTTCAATTAAGAAAAAAAGAATTCTTATTTTGAAATGTATCCTAAATAAAATAGGAAATTGTTGTCGTTCAACGTTGTTGGGGTATTTCTTATTTGCTTGCTTTGTTTACACGTTTTGTAAATATATAAAAATATAAAGAGAATTTGTTTTGTTATTTAGATTTTTTATAATCAAAAGTAAAAAAAATCTAAATAACAAAAAAAAATTTACTCTTATATTTTTAGATTCTTATAATTATTCTTGTCAATTAGATTCTTGTTATTCTTATAACATGTTTTTGTTATTTAGATTCTTCTCATTTGTTTTTATAATTATTTTTGTAAGAAGACCCACTTTCGTGGAGAAGGCTTTAATCCAGTAAAAGCAAATTATTGAACATACCAAATAAAAGGAGAATGAATTTAATTCAACTGATTTTTTTCAACTCGTTTTCGTCATATAACTTCATAACCATGTCAATATTAATGAAATGAAAAAAAAAAAACCTTCATGAAGGAATTCTTTTTGTTTTTTTTTTGTAGAAGTATGAAATATATACATAATAACAAATTTTATAAAAAAAATAATAAATTAAAAGGTGAGAGTACATGCATTAGGCCATCCTTCTAAATTTTAATGAGGCAGAAAGGAGGAGGGCCATCATTAGATAAAAGAATGAAAATATTGGAAAAACAAAAATCTCCACGCTAAAGCTAAATTTTCAAGGCATTGAGAACCATATCGATCATTGAACCGATTAAAACACTAGTTTAATGATCAATGATCAAAGCCAAAATTGAACTATAATTAAACTAATTACAAGCAAAACATTTTATTAAATAAGTTAAAACACTAATTTAATGATTTATTAGTTCAATCAAACAGATTGACCTGAATTTTCATATTATACTAAGCATACATTTTGTTTGAGAGTTGGAGAAGACTAATGCAGAAATGAACTTGCTTGTGATATTGATGAAGAGATTGCAGCATCTTAAGTCTTTTTCCTTATATTCTTTTATAATCCATAGAATTAGTAATCGGAGAGCAGCATTGAACCCTTGTTTTAATCAAAATCAAGTGCTGAGGATTTATTTGAAATCCCTGCTAAAAGATGAACCTTGAGAGGCTTGGATGAAAATAATTATGCATTGTCTTTTCTTTAGAACAAAGGCCTCCACGATCCAATCTGAATGAGTCAGTGATTTATGAGATTGATGTTTGACATGGATGAAGATATAGAGGAAGGTGAGGTAATGATCTGGGTGGGAGAGGCATGGTAACCTTTATGGATAGAGTCATTTCCTGGCTCTCCAAATTGTCTGAAGAGTAATGATCATAGTTTGAAGGAGGGTAGGATTTGAGTCATAAAGTAACTATTGGAATTGGTTGTAGTTCATCATCAATCAAATTCGTACTCAAACCACATAAATTATTGCAATCAAATCTATAAACTTGAATATAACCCCATATTAATTTAGAGGAATAGAATTGAATGCAGAAGCATACTTGAACAGTTGAATCTGGAGTCATAAATGTTACAAGATTTTACACGTTGATGAACTGACAGTACTATATTTTTCTGAATTCAGAGCATCAGAAACTTTCTTTTAGTTCTCAAAAAGGAGTCAAAGAACTGGTTTCTTATTATCTTTAATTCAGAGACACAACCTTTATTTATAAACTTAAATTTGTGATATTTATAATTTGACCACTCAACAAATTATAAACATCATTCTGGTTTCTATATTATTAATTCCATAACAATAATACTACTTAAACCTTAAACTTTTTCAAATAGATCATTTTATTTAGGCTTAATTATAATAATGGCTGCACATTATTAATATTTACATGTGTGGCCTCATATATTAAATTTTATTTCAATAGTAACAAGATCAATCCCATCAACCAAGAAATAACACCATCGGACACTTGTGATTTTGGCTTGAGAGATAGAAGACCAAATTAAACCATACAGCTCTTAAGAGATGACAATCTCTAAAGAGGTGATCAAGAGTCTCAGGGTGATCACAACCAAAGGCACATGATGAGGTATTGATAAGAATAATATGATGGGTGTTAAGGGTATCCCTCGTGGGAAGGGGCACTATTTAAAACGTTCACAATCAACTTTAGGATTGTGAAGTCCATGGGATTGTTGTTCTGCTTGCATGGGAATCTTGGAGTTATATTTGACATATTTAACCTAAAGAGATTTTGCTAAAACAGAATCAGGTGGAGCAAAGATGACTCACCAAATCTGTTTGACTCGCTAATGAGAGGACATATTTGATTAAGGTCAATGTTGATACCTGAGAAAGAAAGTTGCACTTCCAAGATTGTAATTTCCCTTCAACTTTATCAACAAGGGTCTCATGAACCTTTTTTTTTTTGTTTTTGCTTTTGCCGAGATCAATCCAAGTGCCAAGATATCTTCCAATATGATTGGAGAATTTGATTTGAAGAGATTTTGAGAGTATATTTTTTTCTTAATTGGAGGTTAATGGGTTTAAAACTGGAACAAGATTTTGACTCATTGAATATGCAAAATTGATTGAGTACATTCATTGAATCGATGATGTGATCAGATCTTTCAAAGAAAAGGAGATTAGAGTGTCATATGCAAACATTAGGTTGGTTATCAGCCAAGCATCATGATAGATGCTTATTCCTCTCCATTTCTCTTCTGATTCTACCGTGGCTATTTGATTAGGTAGGAAAGGACATTAGTTGAGATAATGTAAAAAAAGATCTCCTTATCTAATTCCTCTCAAAGGCCTAAAAGGATTATAAGGGCTCCCACTGAAAAGAATTTCATAGGTAACAATAGAGAAGCATTGATGAATCGAATTGATCCATTTAGGAGGGAAGTTCATTTTGATAAGCACAACAGAATGAAATTTCAAGAAATCTTATCAAAAACCTTAGCCAAGTCAACTTTGAAGGATTCCCATTTTGATTGTACTCCTTTGGCTTTGTGAATATAATGAAGGATTTCAGTGGCTGTGAGAATATTACTAGTGATAAGATGACCCTGAAGACAAGCAAAATGATTTGGTTCTATTAATCTTATGAGAGCCTTCTTCAATTTTGTAGGAAACATTACAAAGGCCAATTGGTCTAAGATCATGAAAGGATTGAGAAGACTTCCCTTTTGGAATCAGAGTAATGAACGATCGATTGAGACCTTTGAGGAGAAATTCTAAATTCCAAATAAAAGACAAAATAGCAGCAAAGATGTTTGATTTGACCAGATTCCAATTTTTCTTGAAGAAAGAAGCTTGGGAGCCATCAAGGCTAAGGGAACTATCTAGAGAAAGAGTGAAAACAACCAATCTAATATCTTCTTTAGAAGGAGAAGATAGATTCATCATTAGATAAACATGAAACGTAAACATTATTCACTTCAGAAGATATGGTGGAAATAGGCAGGTCATGATCTGAGAAGAAAACATTCTCAAAGTAGCTTTGAGCCATGCGTATTAGATTACCAAGATCTCCTTCCCAAGAGCCATCATCTCTCTTCATGCAATGAATAAAATTCTTGGCTCTTCTTTTGTTGATTATAGAGTGAAAATATTTAGAGTTTTTTCTCTATAAATGGTCTAATTGATTCCAGCTTTCTAAGCGAGGAGATTGTTCTCACATTCATAAAGGAATTCTAGTTGGTGTTTGAGAGTTTCCAAATCAAGCTCCGAGGATGGAGAAGTAGAAGAAGATCGATGACTATAAGAAAGTTGATTTTCCAAAATGGAGATTCTATGAGAAAGATTGCCAATATCAATTTTGCTCCATCTGGACAAGCATTTTAAACTGGAAGAAAGTTTGTAAAAGATAGTGCAATAAGGTAAACCAGTTCTGGTGGTAGACATTCAAGGAAATTGTAGCAATGATTCTCAAATCTAATTGGTCTTTTTGGAAAAGGGTTTTAAAGTTGTTACGGAAAAAACAAGAGGAGCATAGTCATAAGCTATAATATGAAGGGCTCAAAGATGAGAGTTGCATCGGGAAGATTTTTAACCAAGCTGAGTTAAAGAATGCATGATCTAAATGGGCTCTTGAATTTGTGTTTACCATTTTTGTTATTAGACCAAGAAAAGAAAATAAAATACTAAAAGGATAACATTCAATTGGACCAGCTTGTAAAATAATGCAATCAAAAAAAGAAAAGGCACCAACAAGAATTTTGGATGGTACAAAATAGTTGGAAACTTGGTTGAAGTTGTAGTGTGTGTGTGTCAAAAGTCCCACATTGACTAAATAAAGGACTCTCCTAGTGTATAAATACTAAGGAATGAAATGGGTTAGTAAAATGGGCTTGGAGGAGAAGTGGGCTTACACATATGAAACAGGCTAACTGAGGGCAATTGCAGTTGAAATTAGCCGATTCACCCTCCTACGTGCGAGTTCAAAATGTAATGGGTTCCTTTTACCAGATTATGGCTTATGTCTAGAGTTTAAAATCAAATCGTGAATGTTTTTTACCATTAACTTATGAGCCAACGTTCATGTCTCCATCTTTAGGCTATATATGGCCATAGGTGCAGACAGAGCAATTGGCCAGCCTCTTGAGTCTTCGGGACAATTCTCTCCTCCCTCTTTGTGTTGCTCACCTGAGTTCGTTTTGGTTTCTGCTATTCTATTTCCTTGCTCTACAAGAAGTACTTGTTTAATCTTGAAAAACTGCCAATCCATCGTCTTAGTATGCCAGGATAGTTCTTAAGGATAGTATCCTTTCAGGCACAACTCAAGCAGCTCATCGTTCACCTCTATACCGCTAGTACCGCTAACAATCTCAAGAACTATCCAAACCAAATGGCAACCAACAGTGCTGAGAATGTCATCCCCAAAGTTGTACCCAATGGTTCAGCTAGAGATAAGTAGTCCCTACCGCTGTTGCCATCCCCCTGCCGAGGCTGTTCCTAGACATATTGAAGATAGAAGTCTTTGACGACAAGAACTTCAAATGCTGGCAGGAATGAGTCTTCACCATTCTTAACATGCATGGTGTGGCCACTGCTCTTGCTCAATCTGAGCCTCCTGCTGATACTGACTAGGTCTAGAGATTTACATACTATCATTAGCACTTTATCTAATGATTTGTTCGATGTCTATTGTGTTTACAAGGAAGCTTGTAAGATATGGGAGTCCTTGGTGACAAATTACACTACTGAGGATGCCGGCAAATAAAAGTTTGTTGTGAAAAGCTATTACAAATGGGAGATGACTGAGAACAAGGATGTGAAGGAGCAAATCAATGAATATCATAAGCTGCTGGAGGAGCTTCATATTGAAAACATTAACCTTCTAAACAAGTTTATTGCTAGGATCCTGATTGAGAAGCTGCCAGAATTATAGAATGATTACAAACAACAACTGAAACACAAACAGAAGCAACTGTCCTTGACTGACCTGATCACTCACATCATCATCGAAGACACCAATCGTAAGGTTATACATGTAGCTCAAACCAGAGAGATGACATTCAAAGCCAACCTGGTGGAGACAAAGCCTCACAACAAGAGGTATGACCCTAAAACTAAAGATAAAAAGAATAGGAAATTTGATTACAAACCTAACGCTTCTAACCCTTCTTTCAAGAAAAAAGGAGACTGTTTTGTCTGCGGTAAACTAATACTATGCAGCACAATGTAGGAAGAGAGTGAATTGTGATAAGCCTCAAAAGCCAAATGTAAATTTGGTACAACAGATGGTGATAATAATGATGATATCATTGCTGCAGTAGTGTCACAAGCTCTCTTAATTTCTGATGTGAAGAAATGGGTGGTAGACTCCGGGGCTACCGGCACATATGTGCTAGCTAGGAGATATTTACCTCATATGATCCTGTAAAGGAAGGGAAGATCGTGTTTACCTTGCTGATTCCTGAATTGCCAAAGTTCAAAAAAAAGGGAAAGTGGTTTTAAAGCTTACATTAGGAAAGACTCTGGCTCTGAACAATGTTCTGGATATGCCTGAAGTTAGAGCAAACTTAGTATCAGTTTCTCTTTTAGGAAAACCTGGGGTTAAAGTGTAATTTGAATCTAACAAAATTGTAATGACAAAAAATAATATATTTGTGAGCAAAGGGTATTGTAATCAAGGACTATTTTTTTGAATGTTGATAAAATGAATAAGACTGAATCTTTTAAGTATATGCCTGCTTATATGGTTAATTCCTTTGATTTGTGGCATGCTAGACTAGGTCACGCTAGTAAAGGTTGAATAAATAGGATGCGACAACTTGGACTGCTTTCTGAAATTAAAAACAATGATTTTGAAAAATATGAAGTATGTGTAGAAAATAAACAAAGTAAAAAATCTCATTTTTCTAGTCAAAGTGAATTTGAATTGCTGTCTTTAATTCACACTGATTTAGGTGATTTAAAATAAACTATGACTAGAGGTGGTAAAAAATATTATATCACTTTTATTAATGATTTTTCAAGATATGCTAAGGTATACTTGTTAAGAAATAAAGATGAGGCTTTTGAAAAATTTCTTTTATATAAAGTAGAGGTTGAGAATCAGTTAAATAAAATGACTAAAAGTGTTAGATTTGATAGAGGTGGAGAATATATTTTGTTAAATAATTTTTGTGAAAAAGAAAGAATTATATATGAGATAACACCTCCTTATTCTCCCGAGTCTAATGGTATTACAGAAAGAAAAAATAGAACATTAAAAGAAATAATGAATGCTTTACTTGTGAGTTCGCTGGCCTGATAACTTGTGGAGTGAAGCTATTTTATTTGCATATTTTTTACAAAATAGGATACCTCATAAGAAAACAAAGAAAACACCTTATGAGTTATGGAAAGGGTTTATTCCAAATTTAAAATATTTAAAAGTGTGGGAGTGTCTTGCAAAAGTTTTATTGCCTAATCCTAAAAAGAAAAAAATTGATTCTAAAACTTTTGATTGTATGTTTATTGGGTATGCTAAATAAAGTGTAGCTTATCGCTTTTTAGTTTTTAAAAAGTGATATTTTAGACTAAAATATAATTGTAGAGACTAAGGATGCTGAATTTTTTAAACATATTTTTCCCTTGAAAATTGAGCATGTTTCTAAACCTGTTGAGAATTCAGAGTTTGAACCAAATTTAAAGGAGGATTTAGTTTTAAGGAGAAATAAAAGGCAAAGAAAAGAAACAATTTTTGGAGATGATTTTTACACTTATTTAGTGCAAAATGAACCATTAATTTTTATGAATTTATTTCTTCTCCTGATGCCAAATTTTGGAAAGAAGCAATTGAAATTAAAATTGATTCTTTTAGGAAAAATAAAACTTGGGTTTTAATAGATTTGTCCTAAGAAGCTAAAGCTATTGGGTGTAAATGGATTTTTAAGAAAAAATATTTTTCAAATGGCTTAATTGATAAATATAAAGCAAGGCTTGTGGTCAAGGGTTTTACTCAAAAGGAAAATATAGATTATTTTGACACACTTTTTCTTGTAACTAGAATTTCTTCTATAAGACTTCTTATTGCTCTGGCTTCAATTTACAAGCTTTTTGTTCACCAAATGGATGTTAAAACTGCATTTTTAAATGGTGATTTGGAAGAAGAAATTTACATGGTACAGCCTGAGGGATGTGTGATTCCTAGGCAAGAAAATAAAGTTTGTAAACTTGTCAAATCTTTGTATGACTTAAAACAAGCGCTTAAGCAATGACATGAAAAACTCGATCAAGTTTTGACAACTGGTGGATTTTCTATTGTTGAAGTAGAAAGATATGTTTATACAAAGCTTGTGAATAATGATTGTGTGATTATATGCCTGTATGTGGATGACATGCTTTGGCTCTAGTATATGTGTTGTTAATAAAACAAAAAAATTTATTTCTTCAAATTTTGATATAAAAGATATGAGTGAAGCTAAGGTAATCTTGGGTACAAAAATTATAAGGAATGAAAATAAAATTTTGCTTTTCCAAGAACATTATATTGATAAAATTCTCAGAAAGTTTGGACATCTTGAAGATGCTCCTCTGAGTACTCCTTGTGATTCAAGTGTGCAATTAAAAAAGTACAAGGGTGATCCAGTTGCTCAATTTGAGTATGCACAGATTATTGAGAGTCTGTTGTATTTGATGAATTTTACTAGGCCCAATATAACTTATGCTATAGGTAGATTGAGCAAATATACCTACTGTCTAGGTAGTAAACATAAGGAGATTTTGGTGAGAGTCTTGAGATATTTAAGAGATACCATGAATTATAATATATTATATAGTGGATTTTTCACTGTATTGGAAGGATATAGTGATGCTAACTGGATTTCGAATTCAGAAGAGACAAAATTCACTAATGGTTATATATTCACTCTTGATGGTGGTGCAATAACCTGAAAGTCTGTAAAACAGACAATCAACACAAAATCTTCAAGGGATTATGAGTTTATTTCTATGAAGCTGGTTGAAACTGAGGCTGAGTGGTTGAAAAACTTCTTAGTGAGTATTCCAATAGGTGAAAAGCCCACACTATCAATGTCTTTACATTGTATGGTCAATCTGCAATAGCAACGGCTAAAAATAAGACTTTCAATGGCAAAAGTAGACATATTTGATTGAGATATAATATTATAAGGCAGCTACTCAAAGATGGGGTCATCTTAATTGATTATGTAAGATCAAAGTTAAATCTGGTGAATCCGTTAACTAAACCCCTGGGGAAGAAATTTATTATTGAAATGTCGAGAGGAATAGGACTTAAGCCTATTTGAAATTAACAGTGATGGCAAACCTAACCTTTGTGATTGGAGATCCCATGAAGAAGGTTCAATGAGTAAAAACAAGTCACTTGTTAGTTCTGCTAGCACTGAATTTTTGTCCCTTCCTATGGCTTGAGAAAGTGCTAGAATGCATTGAATGGAGGCTGAGCGGAAGCTCTCAATGTTTTCATAGTCCTTATGGATGGTGTATTCATTGTAGATACACTTGATGAAAACACCTATATAAATGTGGAGTGGGGCCGCTCCTATTAAATCGTGACAAAATCTCTAGAGCATTTGTTAAAACCAGGCACGCATATGGCCGATAACGTGCAAAACCGTCATTAACAGCAGAGACTGTAGAGGTATGATCCGATTAATAAGACCTCTAGTACACGCTGAAGATCTATTGGTTCAATAATAAAGTTACATTGACTTTTCTGTGTGCTAAGTTTTATTAGTCTAGGTTTGGTTTAAGTCGATAGACACCAAATTCAAGGTGATTATCCTCCATGTGAATAACTCAGATGAAAATAGATCCTTTTGACAATGTAAGGGGATTGTAGTGTGTGTATCAAAAGAGTGTGAGAATGTGTGTGTGTGTGTGTGTGTCAAAAGTCCCACATTGACTAAATGAAGGACTCTCCCAGTGTATAAATACTAAGGAATGAAGTGGGCTAGTAAAATGGGCTTGGAGGAGAAGTGGGCTCGTGCACATGAGACAGGCCAACTCAAGGCAATTGCAGTTGAAATTAGCTAATTCGCCCCCCGCACGTGAGTTCAAGAGGCAATGGGTTCCTTTTACCCTAGTGTATAAATACTAAGGAATGAAGTGGGCTAGTAAAATGGGCTTGGAGGAAAAGTGGGCTCACACACATAAGGCAGGCCAACTCAGAGCAATCACAATTGAAATCAATTGATTTGCCCCCTGTGCGCGAGTTCAAGAGGCAATGGGTTCCTTTATCAGATTATTTTTACAAAATAAATAATTATTTTTGGCTTACCGAAAAAGCTCAGTTTTTGGCTGTATGGAGTTTGAAATCAAACCATGAACATTTTTGACCATTAAGCGGATTAATTTTCTAAACGTTTTTATCTCCTCAACGTTTCTAGACAAGAGGTTAAATGTGTTTTACGTTTGCATAACCCCCCAATGTTTCTAGATAGGTGTTTAAACGTGATTTATGATAGTGTAATCGAGCCTTTAATTCGGTGATTATGAGCCAACGTTCATGTCTCTAATTTTGGGCTATATATAGCCATGGGTGTAGATAGAGCAACTGGCTAGCCTGTTGAGTTTTTGGGGCAATTCTCTCCTCCCTCTATGTGTTGTTCATCTGAGTTCATTTTGGTTTTTGCTATTCTATTTCCTTGCTTTGCAAGAAGTGCTTGTTTAATCTTAGAAAACTGCCGGTTCGTCATCCTAGTATGCCAGAATAGTTCTTAAGGACAGTGTCTTTTCGGGCACGATTCAAGCAGCTCATCATTCGCCTCTACACCACTAGTACCGCTAACAGAAGTCTCCAATAATAACCCAAGGGTCATGAAGTTTGGAGGCATGATGGTCAATCTAATGCCAAAGGACATAGGGTGAGTTTCTCTTCATTACTTTTTCCTTCCACTATTTATCCACTACAAATTTGAACTATTCAAATTAAATATGTACTTTTAATTTAATTGTCAAATATAAATCACCAAATTTAATTTGACAATGTAGATTTGTAATGATCCATCCTTTACTCTGCTTTGTAAAGGAGTAAAGCCAACTCCAAAGGACATGTCCATCTTGAGTTCTTGGGCAGCCATAAACAAGCAAAATAACAAACATAAATAGAGCTGCTAGCAAATTTAAGTAAATACTAATGGGTAGTATACTTGAAAATGTCAAAAGAAAGAGAACTAGACCATGCTCTGGCAGTGGCACCCCTACCCTTACAAGCATTAGTACCTATGACATCACTAAATCCCATTGGAGACAAAATATGGAACACATTATCTAAACATATTTTTGTTTCAAAAAGAAAATTACATTAGGGGAGCGAGCATGGATTAGCATCTTGAGCCTTTGAATCACTGAAGGTTTATGAAGGCCTCGACAATTCCAACTGATGATCTTCATAGCGATCTTAAAAGTTTTGAAAAAGGAGATGCATGCCTTGATTAGTCCCAAAACGACTATTTCCCCTTCTTCCTATTCTAATGATATTTCATGCTTCCAAATACTTCCTAAACTTATTTTTGAATGTTTTTGGACTTTAATGTGTTGGGTTGGCTTTGATTTCAAATTGTTTTGGGGTCCCTCTTTTAATAAATTTTCTTAATGTAAGTTTGATTTTTTTTAACCTATTATAGTAGATTATTACTAACTTGCCCGAACTTTAGTCTTATTTGTAACATAGATTCAAAATTTACATTTTTTAACTCAAAGTATAGTAAACTTTAGCCCACAATTTCACTATAACCAATTTAGAAATTTAAATTTCCCTTTTTTAATAATGCATCTTTGTATGCTGTTTATTTAAGATACATTAATTTATAAATTACTTTGATTGATTTGGTATTTTGTTTTTAAATGAACATACACATTTAAAACATGGTTGACATTGGCATAATAACATTGACTCTCTAATTTAATGTTGATTGGTTTGGGTATTGCAAGTTATTTTTTTGTGTTTTTTTTAATTCATTTCCATCTAATTTAATTGCTAATTTTGTTTTTTTTATAACACAAGCAATTAATTTTTTATATGCTTTTTTAATTTCTCTATAACGTAATTTTGTATACTGCAATAATATTTCCTTTTAATTTTTAAATTTTACATAGAAATGAAATTCAATGGATTAATTTTGGTAAAAAAATGAAATTCAAATAATTCACTGCACAATTTCAATAAATGAATTCAGTGCACAATTTCACTTTCCTGAAAAAAATTATATGTGCCACCAACTTATTTCTTTCAAAATGTTAACAATATATAATTATTTTTAGAAATGAATTCATTGTATGCTCTCAATTTCCATAAATATTATGACTGTAATTTACATAAATTAAATAATTAAATCATGAAATTAATTGATTGCATATACAAATAATTTACTTTATTGAGGAATTATTCGGCCTGGAAATCCATGTGTCACTACGGGAGAGAGGAGTTGAGGTGGCTTGCTAATGTTCTAACATGTGTGCTTAGGAGTCCTAATTATAAACATATATAGATATATAGATTATTAATCAAAATAAAATGGATTCAAGAATTCAATTTCCTCATAAATTTATCCCATGATTATACTTTCCATAAATTGAAGAATCAAATCAAGAAATTAATTCACCGCATCCATACACATTAAATGCATGCATTATATTTTCAAACAATGAATAATAATTTATTATTGAGAAATTATTTAACCTGTGTCTACTTATCGTCATGAGAGAAAAATATGGAGCTGATGTGGGTTCATAACATACTGACATGTGTGCTTGAGGTTCATGATTTTATATACATATATAGATATTGACAGTGGACTAATCATTTAATGATTTCAAAACATTAAACCATGCAGAGAAAATTTATAACGAATGTAATTATTAATTTTTTTAGTTATTAATATTTAAATGAAAGTGCTTATGACTCAGGATTTGGCTCTGCCACTAATAGATGCCACATCACTATTATAATTGGTCGGGTATAGTTGTGTGAAGAACACTAGCACTAGTGACCAAACCATTCTTGGTGATGATTGTGAGGAGCTTTGATGAGAAGATTTAATTCAGACTTTGATTTGATAAATTGTAATTCATATCTTGACAAATTGTCAATGAAGGTGGTTGGGGAAGCTTTGGTGACAAGTTATAATTCATACTTTTACAAATATTACTTTAAATATTAAGTTGTTAGAGTCAAATAACAATTTGTCAAAATCTAAATTATAACTTGTCAATATTATGAAAACATATAGTTAATACTTAAAGATTGTGTAAAAGCCTACTTGTCAAAATTTGAACCATGCAACTTGTCAAAATCAAATAATTTGTTAAACTGGAAATTCTCTTGAAAATTTGCTGAAAATTCATCCATACAAAACTATGGAAACCTCCTAATCCAATGTCATATTCTTGTTTCAAGAAATATTTTAAAACTACCCATAATCCCTACATTCATTTTAATACCTCTTTATTTTTGTGTTTTAAAGGTTATTTTGATAACTCTTTATTAAATGCATCGTGTTTATGAGGAATAAAGGAGTTTAAATATTATGCTGGAGATATTTTAAAAATATCATCAATTTGAAACATAATGGGAAGAATAAATGTTTTTAACAACTTTTTTAAGAATTAAGAGGCAATTGATTTTGTTCATATGAGATCAGTGAGTTTGAAATTGCATTATAAAATGAAAATTAATTTTTAATAACATGATTAGTATGTTCTTTTATAAAGAATATTAATGTTAGTTACTTTTTGCACCAACGATTTAAAAACTGGACCGGACTAAACAATCGGATCAGTTTGACTGTCAATCGGTCCAGATTTTGATTTAGTCAATATGTGAAAACCATTTTGGGGGTTGAGTTGAGTTGGACCGTTTTGGATCGATGGTCGGACTAGGAATGATATCTGGTTTTCAAAAATCGGATTGTTTAAGAAAAAAATTTTTTATTTTTTATTAAATTTTTTTAAGAAATGATCAATTTTTTAATCATTTGATGTTATATTATATCATGTGACTTGTTAAGTCATGATAAACTTAAAATATTTAGTTTTTTTAAGTATCAATTTCATATTTGTTTCTTTTATTTAGATTATTATATACATATATAATTTTTTCAATTTAATTATTACATCACCGGTTTAATCATTAGTCCAACCCAATTGACTTATGTGAATTGTAAATTGCTGACCTTTTTAGCTCAGTATCTAGTCCAATTCTTTTATATATATATATATATATATATAAGGGAAGAAAAAACAAAACAAAAAAAGACACAAAAACATAAAGGAAAGCAAACAGGAAATTAAGGAGGCTCAAAAAGAACATCCCTGTAGAGGTCTTCAACTTGAAGATGATGGAATCCCAGTGAAATATTCAGTGCTTTCTTTACACATCTATCTGCTTCATGGTTACTAGCTTTAGCAATAAGAGCAACCCTTATCCTCCAATCCCTTTTTAGTATGTATCGTGCTTCTTGTATTATCGAGGCATATTCATGAAAGCTTATCTCACCTCCCTGAAGAAGGTTAACCGCATCAGAGCAATCAGAAAACAAAGTACCAACCTGAATTCCTTTATCCCATGCAAACTTTAAGCCCATAATACATGCCTATAACTCTACTAGAAGCGCATCTCCTTCATGAAGACTGACAAGAAATCCACCTGTTAAAACATCATTCTCATCCTTGACTAAGCCTCCACATCTTATTAATTCTATGCTTATCGAGTATGCTCCATCAATAAAGATACTAAAGTTGTCAACTTCTCGATTAATTATAACAGAGTTTTGAGATAATCCTTGCCAACCAACATTATTCATGCCAAGCTTATTGTGATTTAAGCTCATACATCCAATAACACCTCTAACATGCACCCCAATGCTGGTAATATTTGTATCCTCTTGAAAAATGAATTCATTGTGGTTCTTCCACAAAAACCAGCAAACAATAGAAAACCATTCAGTCTAATTCTCACCATTTCTACCTACATTATAGCTCAAATTCCATTTGAACCAGTTGAAAGCATTCAAGGCAAAAAAAAAAAAATCCTCAAGATGTTCAAGTCGCACATTCCTAAGCCAGATTTCTTTTGAGAAGGCATAGTCCCGAAACACATGTAAAATATCTTCACAATCATAATCACATCTAGAGCACTTAGCATCAACACACATACCTCTATTTCTTCACACCTC
Organism: Prosopis cineraria; assembly: GCF_029017545.1. Taxonomy (NCBI): domain Eukaryota; kingdom Viridiplantae; phylum Streptophyta; class Magnoliopsida; order Fabales; family Fabaceae; genus Prosopis; species Prosopis cineraria. The sequence goes on from NW_026555344.1 coordinate 16,441,198, forward strand.
ATTAGTCAACAATCTATCTTGCAAATCAGCCATAAAAAGGACTTACACCGAAGGAGTGATATCATCGTCATGAAATAACTCATAAGTTGACTTGATGGTAAAACACCCATTCTTTTCAGGTCTCCAATGGATAGAGGTTTGTCCATTAGGAAGAGTAAACTACTGAAGGCCCATTTCTAATAAATCCCAAGTCTTCTTAATACCACACCAAATTTTGGAACTAAGCCTTTTCCATTCAATTTTTAGTAATAAATCATCCCCACATTCGTACTTGGCATGTACAACTCTAGTCCAAAGAGAATCTTTTTTGTGGATAAGCTCTCACCCTTTCTTCATTAAGAAGGCCTGATTTTGAGCGATAAGAGACTTAATACCCAAACCACCATTGTCCTTATTTTGACACACCTTATCCTAAGCCACTGGGTGAATCTTTCTTTTCTCCTGGGAAGAACCCTAAAGAAATGATCTAGCAAGCTTCTCCACTTCATCACAAATCACAATGGGTAGCAATATTGCTCAAAGTTGTTTCCACTTGATCAACTGAAGCCTTTGAAAAAATCACGGTCGTTAACAAAAAATAGGTGTGACAAAGCAGGTCCCAATTTTGAGAGTCTAATTAGCCTCAAAGCACCCTTTTGAATTTCATCTTGTATTATATAAGCTAGCTTCTCAATACAAATCATAAAAAGATAGGGAGATATAGGATCACCTTGTCTAAGTCCATGAGTAGGTAAGAATTCCTCCGTTTTGTAACCATCTTAAAGAATTTCCATACTAGAAGTGTCCAAGCAACGAGAGATAATAACTACCAATTTAGTCGACAATTTTAATTCAACAAGACAATCCCGAACGAAGTCCCATCTAATGTGATCGTAAGCCTTTTAAAGGTCAATCTTAATGGCCATAAAGCCTTTCTTTCTTTTCATATTCCCCATTGAGTGAATCACCTCCTGTGCAACAATAATATTATCAGAACTCTCCTTCCAAGCATAAAACTACATTAGTTAGGGGCAATGATAGAACGTAAAATCCCTTTAATTCGATTAGATATCACCTTCATCTAAAATCACGAATGGTTTCCTAGTTCTCTTTCTTAGGAATGAGCATGATAAAAGTATTGTTAATATCCCTAATTAGGGATTAGTCTCTAAAACTGCTTTGCACCATAGAAATTATAAAAGGCCCAATTAAGGTCTATTGGTTTTGAAAGAAAAGAGCATTCATCCCATCTAGACCAGGAGACTTTAGCGGTCCCATATCAAATAAAGCTCTACGAATCTCCTCAGCATCAAACATTCTAGATAATTGGTTGATCTGAACATTGTCAACCTCCGAAAATGAATGGAAAGTCTGAACAGTTTGTCTTGGTCCCTCATCATCCTTAAAAAGGTCAATGAAGAAGCTTCTAGTAATCTGAGCAATCCTTTTAGTATCATATACCCTAGCAATTTGAGCAATCCTTTCAATATCATATACCTAACTCCTATCTTCCTTTTTAAGAGCTTCAATTCTGTTCGCTCTTCTTCGAGCATTAACTTTTCCATGAAAATATCTATTATTTTTATCACCAGAAACAAACCAATCACACTTAGGTTTTTGAGCCTAAAGGAGACTTTCTTGCATAAGAATTTCTTTAAGATCAAGCCAAAGTCTGTATTGTAACTCCATCCTTGCAGGTGCATTAAAACAAGGCTAGTCCATTTTAGAAAGGCCTTCAAGCCTACAAATCAATAACTTTTTCTTATTATCGAGATGCCCAAAAACTTTATCTTTCCATTTCAAGACGGCCTCCGTAAAAGAACACATATTATCATTCCAACTATCTAGATTGTTCCAGTTCTCATACACCAATTGATCAAACTCATTATGAAGAACCCAAGAGGTGACAAATCTAAACAACTTGGGCCATGAAGAACATGAGATAGTGTCTTCATACAACTTTAGAATAATAGGCCTGTGATTAGATTTGAAATAAGGCAAAGTGACAACTGTTGCATTAGGAAAATTACATGTACCTTCCTTATTCATGAGCATATGATCAAGTTTACTCTCACACCCAGCTCTATGCCAAGTAAACAATGGCCCTTTGCACTCTATATCTATTAACTCTAATTCATCAACTAACAAGCAAAAAATTTGGCTAGCAATAGTAGAAGGATGAGATGAGGATCTTCTTTCAAGACTAGACAAGATAAAATTAAAGTCCCCTCTTATGAACCAGGGACCATCAATATTCATGTTAATACATCTAAGTTCGTTCCAAAGAAGATTTCGGTTAACAGCATTCGGGCTAGCATACACAGCTGTGCCATACCAGCTCGGATCATTTTTCTTTACCTTGAAATGAATACATTGAGCGTGACTACTAAGAATCTCAATTTTCTAGTCTAAATCATCCCATAAAAGCCAAAGACCTCCACTATATCCTCTTGCATCAACAATATGATTATTATGGACTTAGCAATACTAAGAGCATTAGGATCGCTAGTTCTAGTCTCCACTATTGCCAAAATCCCTACCTTATATCTACACTTCAATTCTTTAATAAGGCATGGAGAGGAACACGGCCCAGTGCCTCTAGAATTTCAAGTCATAAAATTCATAAAAAAACATATTAAAAAGAATGGGCTTGCAAGCCCAAGTCAGTACTTGCACATAGAGTGATGTCCATTTTAGTCACAGCGTCTAGCTCTTGATGAAGTATTCTAGTACTATTTGGTAGCTGATTCATGATGTGACACCCTTTTACATCCTGGCCTAGTTCATTCACACGCTAATTAGCCATCAAGTCCAAGCAATTTGGCCCATTATCCATTTGAGGAGTTTCACCACCAGACGTGCTCTCACCATTAATTGCAAAAGCATCAAATGAATTTGGGCTTATAAAATCTGGCCCATTTTGATATGCTCTAGGTGCAGTATTCTCTTTCTTTTTTCCTTTGACTTTCAAAGGAGCTTTTCTTTTTCCTCCCACTAGGGTCTACTCTAATTTTTGATTCAAGATCTCCCTGCCAAACTAACACTGCTCCTCAAAATTCTTTCCATGCATATTAGTATAATCATTAAATGCTTTACTTCCCTGCTCTCCAAATCTCAATTTTCTTGGCACAACCATAGGCTTCTCTATCTCCTTCCCCTTATCCGAAACACTCGCAGCTCCCTTAGGCTCTGATTTCAGCAATCTCTTGTGAAAATCTTGTTTAATGATCATATCAGGCCCGTATTTTCCACTAGATAATGTCGCCGGTGTACCTCCATCATTCTGGTCCACTGCATGAGTTTTGTCAGATTCTCCTGGCTTTTCCGACGTGATCTCCTCCACTCTTTAGCCATCCCCTGATTGTATCTTATCAATAGACATAACCATCTATTGTTTCTCTTCATCTAAACCGTCATTCATTTCTTTTCCTTGTTCATATCCTTGAGCTTGATCAAGACAAACGTTCAAATGATGCCCAAACCAGCTATAGTGGAAGCAGATGAGATGAAGACCTTCATAAGCGATTTTATACTCTTCCCCATACATAGTGAAGATGGGCATAAGAGGTTTGCTTAAGTTGAATTCAACACATATTCTAGCAAAGGCACCCTTATCAAATATAAAAGTAGACTAATCAACTTTTAGAATAATACTAACCTTATCCCCTATCATTCTTAAAAATTCTATATTATATAATTCGACGAGCAAATCCAAGACACAAATTTCAGCGGCTATCCTTCTCTGTGTTTTTGCTTTCTAGGGATTAAAATTAGGTCTTCATTTTTGCACAAGAAGATAGTGATCATCCATCATTCATGGCCCCTCCTGGTAAGCATGATCAAGATCATCCTTGCTAGAAAGGGAGATAATAAAGTATCCATTACTTAGTGGTGTAATTTGCATAGGCTCCTTAATCCGCCACATTCTTGTTAACCTGATTCTCAAAAACCTTAATAGGATATTTCGTCCCAATAATTTCACAATAAGAGAGTTTAACCAGGGCTTGCACGAGACAAGATATGCTTGTTCAGGGATCTTCAACTTTGGGATTTTCATAGACCTCTGATCATCAGACAAATCCTCCTCCTTCGATTCTTCCTCGCTTATTTTCCCTTCTGCCCTCTTAATAGCCTCTTGCGCCCTTAACTTTTCAAGGTAGCTCTTCCAAGTTCCAACCATGCATAATATCGTCGGATTCATCATTAGGAGAAAGAAAACCTATAGAATTCAGACTCAGCAAAGAATCCTTATAGGATATCTTCTTCCTAGAATTCAAGCCTTCAATCATCTTATCCTCCTTCCCACCCTTGCGATATCTATCAGTGTTCGTATTGGAAAAAACAAAGTTACTCCTTCCTTCATTGATTTCGCCTTCAAGATCACCACCCTTATCCTCGCCACCATTACCTCCATTAATCTCCAGACGCTCTCTCTTTTCCTCACTCATTTTATTCAGTCCAATTTTGAAGACATTGCTTTACACTCGAGTTTCCCGTCCTCCTTCCAAAGAAACGATTCATCTCATATACAAAACCGTATTGATGGTTAAAAAAAAAAAAAAAAACGTAAAAAACCGCATGCCACGTCAGATGTGCTGACATGGCGGACCATCAATCAAGTTAGATAGGCAAATATAGGCGACAGGCTACAGCGGGAATCAGAAGCACTCGAGTTAGCCACCCACGGGGACAAGGCGATGGAGGCGCTTAGAATATGGACCTTAGCCTCGCAGCCACTGAAGCGCTTCTCTCGCCTCGTCTCTTCCTCCACTACCACCACCATTAGGCGGACACCTACTAGAGTGGTTCTTCGCTGTTGCTCTTCTTCCGCCACCACCTCAAGCAATGTCGACCAAGGTGCTCCCAAGGGCGCTGGTCGTAATCGCCGGTCTTCTTCGTCTTCGTCTTCTACTTCCGATAGGGAAGCTGTCAGAGCCATTCGGTTGAAGAAGGTAGGGTCTACTACAATATCAGAAAAAACTGTTTCAGTATGTGATTGTTTTCTACGATTTATAATTTTATTTCAACCTTCTGTACTGAGGAAATAATAATTTCAGAGTTAGTTTGCATTGTATTATGTAAAATTGTGAACTTCTTCTTTTAAGTGATTTAGCTTTGCCGTTGGGTTATGTCCAATTTGTGGCATAGTATCTATCTTAGGGATTTAGACAGTAGTCTTTTAATCTTGAAGTAATGGGAATTTACTATTTTCTATTTGACACTTTTCTGTCCTTCTCTAGACAATCAGTTGGGAAAATTGAGTTGCAAACTTATATGTCAAGTTTATTTCTAGGGACAAATGCCCCCTTCAGCTATGGATAGGAGAGACAGTGTGATAGGTTTTGGTTAACTGCTTGATTTCTTATCATAAGGTCTGAAAATTGGTGATTCTATCTTTAAAATTATCCATTCATTTAAACTCAAATCTTATCATTTCAATTGCTTCAACTTCATTGTTATTTTGTAGGTTGAAGAATTGAGAAGCAAGGGGCTTGATCCATATGCTTATGGATGGGACAGAACTCACAGTGCTGATCAGCTTCAAAATATATATAAAAATTTAGAAAATGGAGTGAAATTAAATAGCGATAATGATCAAGTATCTGTGGCAGGAAGGATTATTGCTAGGAGGGCATTTGGAAAGCTTGCTTTCCTGACACTTAGGGATGATTCAGGAACTATTCAGGTATTTTTAAAGACTCATTTTTTTTCTCTCTGAAAACCCATAGTAGGCTGTTCACTATGAACTGTCAGATGTGAGCTTTTGTATAGTTCTTATGCTTAAACTCATAGTTGAGTCTTCATAGTTCGTTGCATTTCTTAATTATAGAAATGTTAGAGCATGTGTTGCTTCTATGTAATACGTGTTGTAGTGAGGTGCTGACTGCAGTTATTGAAATCTTTAATTTCAGCTTTACTGTGATAAAGAGAGGCTCCCGGGTGATCAATTTGAGCAAGTAAAAGCATTTGTTGATATTGGTGACATACTAGGTGCTAGAGGTTCTATAAAACGCACTGAGAAAGGTGTCACTCTGATGTTCTTTAAAATTTGCTTCCTTTAGCTCATAATTCTTCAGTAGAGTTACTGTGACTTGCATTTCTAACATTCTATATTGTGAGTAATTTCCTAAAATGCTTTACATAGTGCAGCAGATTGTGCAAGTTGGGCTTGGGTTGTCAATTATAGTCATATACAGATTATTGATGATTTTTCAGTGATAATTTTAGATAATTATTAGGATATTTTTGGTCAGACTGAGGTAGTTAAGGAGAAAATGGAGTCTTATTAGGATATTCTTTATTGCTGTCAATGAAAGTATAATATATTAAGATATAAGAGAAGTATAAATAGGATACTATATGGTATAGGGAAATATGGAAAGATCTTTTTGCGTGTCCTCTTTGATAAATATACCCTTAGGCTAATGTACTAGAGTATTATTCTTTTCCTTTGTTTACTCTTTGACTCCCTTATGGACATCTGTTCTGTTTTTGCTTGTATGTTGGTCCTTGGGACATCATTTTTATTTGCTTATCGTTCTTAAATGAAGTTAAAACATGGTTTGTATTCTGACCTAAGAATCTTGTTTTATGAACAAAGTATTAGAATAAACTGGTCATTTAATTTAAGATAGTCAACTGACTCTTGCAGTAAAATACACTGGAAGTTTTAATCCTAGAATAACATCATAGAAAAGGTGTAAATTATATTGATAATGATGTTTAGAAGGTAATTGATTTATTAAGCTAGGAAACAAGTTTCATTTGGCTTCAAAATCTGATCTTTTTTGGGTTTGATTTTGTATTATATTTTGTATTGCAATTAACTTTTGACCGAGACATAAAGGAAAGCCAAATTGTCAATGGAACATAGCCAATGCTATGGAAGTATGATGGCCTTACCCAGAACTATAAATATGAGCCAATAATTTGTGACCCATTATTCAAAATTAAAGTCTAGTTGTCCATCATGAAAGTGGAATGAAACGACAGTCAATGATAACAATATTATGTTTTCAGCAACTGGGGTTTCTGCACAAGCAGATGTCATTTCTGTCTTGAGCAATTTTTGTTTGAAATGCATTTCTTTTATGGAATTTCATTGCTTAATATGTTTCTGTTTTTTTTTTTTTGGGTCTTCAATAAGAAGACGCAACAAGAAAAAAGATTGAGCAAAATGCAAAAATATTGACAAAATTATCATATGAAACATGAAGACTTTAGCAGACAATGTAATACAGCTTGGAACAGATCTGCTTTTTGAGGACTTGCAGAATTGGGAATGCATCCGATTTTGAGTGGGTGTCTGAATTGAAGTTGATGGGTTACTTGTAGCTTGGCTTGGCACATTATTATCTTATGTTAATTGTGTTACTGTGTGTATAATTCCGAAGAGAAGTTAGTGTTTTGATCAGCTAAAAGAAGTCTTTGTGGGGTTATATGAGATATTTTAGATTCATTTTCCTTACTTCCTCTATTTTTTCTGTTAGCCCTGTGGGTCTTTCAAGGAGTTGGACTTTTGGTATTCTATGATGATGGACCCTGGGCAAATAGATGTAATATGGGAGGTTCCCGGTCTGTTATAATGATTGGTGAGGTGTCCAAAGAGGGGCCCAGGGCTGCATTACTATCACATGGGACAAGAGGTGAAGGAAGGGGAAAGGGGAGAGATGGAGTTGGCTATAAAGAAGGACATACATAGGATGGATTTGGGACGAGTGAGGTAAGAAATTTGTGACTGTGTGAATGGGAGAGACTAGCCTCTCAAATGCTATCTTACTCTGTGTTTTCTGCTATCTTCTGTGTGGCTTATCTATTAAGACCTGCACTCTGGCAGTTTATTGTTAATTTGATACCATTTCGAGCTTGAGTTCCATTATATGACTTGTAGGCCCTGCATATTTGTCATTCTTACATACCAGGTATAATTTTTTGTGTACTTTCTCAGTTCTCTGTCTGTCAATACTCGATGGCTGTTGTTGGCTTCTATTACTCTTACTGGATAATGACACTGAAAAGAAAATCTACCTGCTAACTTTATCATCACTTTGTATTGGTCTCACTTGGAATTTGGAAATCATTTTGAAGGGCCTAATAGGCAAGGAAGAAAACTCCTTTATTGTTTGTCCAATAAAGCAAATGTTTCTTAAATTGATTATAGAAGGCTCTAAACCTTCTGCCTTTCATTTCTTATACTGTTACTTGGATGCTAAATCCTAGAAATACAACAAATCAAATACATTTTTTTGGTTGTTTCAAAGCTGTGATCGATTAAGATGGAGATTATCCCTGTTTATGGTTGGTTGATTGCATCATGCTGGTCTATTACTAATATCTTGTATTTGATGAACATGCCTTATCTTTTAATATAACTACTACAAGGGGTGGAGCATTTGTACAATACTGTGATTTTCTGTCATAATATCTTTGCTACTTCTTTATGTTATTTTTCTTGTTTTGTTCCTTTCTTTAGGGGAGCTCTCTGTTTATCTGAATTCTTTTGTGATCCTTACAAAATCTCTGCTTCCACTACCTGACAAATACCATGGATTAACTGACATAGATAAGCGTTATCGCCAGAGGTTAGTGCACATTTCAATGTCTTATGTCACTTTACTCCAGTTCTTGTTATGTTTAATTTTTTTTATTGAGAAGAGGGGTTTGATTGGGGGCATGGCTTCTTGGGTTGTACAATGGAAATGGTGTGTTTAGTTTTTGATAGTGCAATTATGACATTTTTCCTAATAACTTGCTATTTCTTTCATAATGTTCTTGAAAGTTATTTTCTTGTCCTTTATTGTTGCATTGTGTTAGGTTCTCACAAAGAAAGAGATGGGGTTTACCTTCTGATAGAGAATAAAAAGTGTAAGAGGGAAAGAGAGAGAGAGCCAGAAGAAGAGAAATAGAGAGAATAGAACAAGGGGGAAGAGAGAAATGAGAGAAAGGATGATTCTTCGTTATTCCAAAACCCTTGATTAGAATACAGATACTGACCTTTCCCTCCTTGTATAGCCATTGGTCCTTAATGCCTAATCAACTAACAACCTAACTACCCATTACCCCCTAATGCCTATTCAATTATTTATTACATATCACCTTCTAATAAGACACCTCATTTAACAAGCACTCCCTTGAATAATCCCTCTTTGGCCTTTAAATCCAGATTGGGGTTTTCTATTATCATTCAGAACAAGGCAATAGGTCACCAAAATAGTCCAACTTCTCCATCTAATCTGATGGAGGACCTCATCTAAAAATAGTTCTAGCTGACATGTTATCCGCATTTTTAAAATAATACTTGGATGCGAAAGTCTTGTTTTTATTGGCTTTTGACATCCTCTACCAAGTCATTAACTACAAAAGTAAGATTCAGAATATGGAGACTTGCAATAAAAGCACTTTAGTTTTCAAATATGATGCTCAACATGTATGAGAAGATATTATGTCAGATATTACTAACTCATTATAGATGAGGATGAGGGATTAAAGATAGATAAAAGAAAACATATTTTACTTAAGAGTAGGATCATAAATTAGTAGTTTAAATTGCATCTATTTTATTTAATCCCCCCTTCTTTTGAAGTTATGGGGAACTATTCTATGGGGTCTATATAATGACCTCGTCAATTATATTGAAGTAGATTTTGTCCATTTTGGATTATGCTGTTTGTTTTATTCTCTGCTTTTTTTTCTCTATCAATTTCCTCCCTTTCTTTACCTTTATGTTTCTCCCTCTTTCTCCCTCTCCCTTCTCATCCACTACTATTCTGTGTCATAGTGATAAGTTTATTCACATTGGTCATCAAACTAGTAGGCTTGGCTTGACTTCTTTTGTCATAGTAGATCCATCCTCTGGGCATTCTGGCCCCTCACCTCTGTTTTTCTCCGTAACTTTTGACTACCAATTTTTACGTCATTTTGCTTTTCAGGGTTTCAAGAGGTATTTCATTGACGAAGTTCAAAGGGTTTTATGTTAATAATTGTTATTCTTATTTTTATGTTTTCATGTGAATGTGCATTGTGTGTTTCTATTTCATTTGTGAGCTTCTTGTTTTCCCTCTTCCACATGTCTTCCTCTTTCTTTGTTATGTGATTTTAGTAACTCTACTTATTTTGATCCGATTATCATTTCTGAAGTCATTGGCTTTTGTTAATTCTGAATTGCTAGGAAGTTTACGCACTGAAACTTGAGTAGCCCTTTTGTTTAAGTATTTCTTCCTGATGTTTGTTGTGGTTAGGTATGTAGATATGATTGCAAACCCAGAGGTAGCAGATGTATTTCGTAAAAGGGCAAAGGTGGTTCATCTCTCTTACCTTTTCATCTGAATAGAACTGTTTGCGGTGGTTCACATCTTATTTTCTTTAAATATCTATACTAGATGATTAGTACTTTAGTTTAGATATAAAAGGCTTGCTATGTTTAAGCTACATTTCTTTTTAAATGCCAACAGCTACCTTCTGCTTTTACTGTCTCTTTATTGGACCATAACTTGGAACACAATGTTAGGAGTTGATGCTGCTAAATAGAATGTAATTACCGAAGGAATAAGAATATGGGAAGATAAAAATGAAAAGAAGTTAAGACAAAATGGACCCAAAGTTACTCATTAATAATTTAAATAGATAAGTAAGTTTTTGAATTTACTAAGCTGGTGCATGTGTCATTGACAAGTGTTAAGTCGTGTCAGCCTTAAATTGCAAAGCTACACCTAATGTAACATGGGGTGCAACCTAGGTCTTTCTTCCCTAAGAAATAGATTTAAGTTGAGCTAAATTGAATTAGAAGTGTGAATAAACAGTAGCAAATGATTGGGTTTGGATTGGCTAGTGTGAAAAGAAAGCAAAACCTGGTCTTCTTTTTGTGCGTTTGCAAGTTTAATGGAAATGCAATGGAATGAAGATGACATCAATTCGATAAGCGATCCCTAGGAGTAGGAATCGGGGACAATCCTAGCCAATGCAAGTTTAATTAGCTCATTCACCTTGACTCATTGGTATATAGTAGCCTAAAGGATTCTTTAGACTTGATGGAATTGCTTTCTATAAATCCTAGAACGCTAGCAACTTGTGGTAGTTCAATTTCACTTGATTGACTCATCAACATATAGATTGATCTTGGAATGATTAATTATGCCTAAAACAGCCCCAAAACAGATCCTAATTATATTTGATCTTGCACGATTGGATTGGATTTGATTTGATCTTCAACCAGCCCTTTGAGTGATGCCACATGTCCTCACTCAGTGACCAATTGGCACATGTTGTGCAACATTTAATTCTTTTGCCACCTACACGCAAAATAAAATGTTCACTAGAATATGTATTATGAGAATTTGTTTATTTATTTAATATTCAATAAAATCTGTAAAAATTTGCAATAAATTCCAAAAATTCCCATAAAATTAATCTTCCCCTCTAAACACAACTATTAATCAATTAAGCTCAGCTAATCACAAAACAAGTTCTAAAAGTCAAGTTTAATCAGGTAAAAATGTGAAAAAAATATGATTTATCAATCAGATTTCCCAATCAAAATAAGTGCAAGGACAATTTCATTATATGTTTTCTATAACTATTATAAATCAATGAAGTAGTTCCTATTGACATTTGTGTAACTTAAAGTATTAGCCTTCAATTTTTAAATTAATGTTTGATAGAGACTTGGGTAGTACAAGATGCTTGAGTCTCACATTGAGCAGTATGAGATGCTCCATTGGGTATTTAAGTGACCTGGTTTTCTCATCTCAATAGCTATTTTTTGGGGGAGGCTTCCTCATTTCATTTGAGTACCTATCAATTGGTATCAAAGTTGGTGGTTGACGGTTCTAAAAGGGCTATCTATGGAGCATTTTGACTAATGAAGAAGCCAAGTGAGGTGGCATAGAGTGTGTTCTTTGAGGATATTAGCTCTCCAAGGAGGCCAATTTATGAAGACTTGGATAGTATGGGATGCCTAAGCCCTGCACTTGGTTGTATATAATGCTTTATAGGGTATTTATTGGGCTGGTTTCCCACTTCAATGGCTAGCTTTTGGTGGAGGGTTCCCCATCCCTTGGGTACCCATGAATTTCATATAAGAGAACTGGAAGGATTGCCTGTTTTGTTTATATTTAAAAAAATAACTATGTTTACATAAAGCATTGCTGAATTTTTTTTTTTTTTCATTGCACAACTAAATTACTGGCCTATGCTTGTTTGGATTGCTATTCCTAAAAAAGTTTAAATTCCATGTAGATAGCTGCCATATTGTCTGGTGTCTGATTTGGTAAAATTATCCATTACAGATATCTATGTTGAATATGGTTCTTGCTTTGAATGAAACTATATTCTAATTAAAACTATTTACATCAGAGGCTTTAAACCCCCTATGCAAAAACTCACATCAGGTATAGAATAAAAAGAGAATTGGCCTGCAAGATAGAAACAAACCCACCCCAGATGATGTTACATGTTTTACCTAACACCTTTGTTTACCTGTTCCTGCCTATGTACAAGTGTTTCCATTTAACAAAAAATCATTTGCTAGTTTATGACAGATCTGCGTATCATCAGGGAGTTCTTGTCAAAAAATAAAGTTATTTTTGCTTGCCAAAAGCATAGATTGCAGCACAAAACATAGTCATCCTAAGCTTAAACAACAGCCTTTTCTTCCTTCTAGTTTTCACAAAAACATGTAAATGGATAATCTTGAAGAGCCAATATCTAAGTTAACATAAGCCATTGTTATTTTAAAAATATTAACAGGTATAGAATGTCCAAGAAATAAATGATGAAATGTTTCATGATTAGTTTGTCAAAAATTGCAGAGGTCATTTTGCTTTAACTTAAAGTGTTTCGGAAAATCCTTGGTAGCTAATTTGCCATGGAAAACCAGCTAAGCAGTAATTGAATATTTTGGCAGTGTGCACCCACTCTAAACAATAGGACCCTGGGGGACTTCAGAAGGGGTAGGATGAAAACTTCAATAACAATCCTGCAATATGATTACACTGCATGTAGATTTTTTTTCTTGCATTCTTAATTGTGATTGCCATCAAGGGTGAAGAATATAAGATTTTGATAGTTGATTTTCCAATGATTATTGCTTTTCACTCGGTGCATGAGCTAGTAAGTTCTATGCATAAATTAATATAAACTCTTTGCCTTTCCAAAGATTGTATCAGAGATACGCACAACAATGGACTCCTTAGGGTTTGTTGAAGTTGAAACTCCGGTTTTGCAGGTTTGTTATATCGTTGTACCTTCAAGTTTACGTGGATTCTTTTATTTGATTTTAGTTCATCTCTTGGTGGATGATTGTTTCTGAAAGAATGCAAATTGTACAAGTCTTTCATTGACAGTCGTTGGTATCCTAACATATTAGGCATTAGTTTGACAGGCATCATGTAATTGTTTGATCTTCCTCTTCCTGTTAAAATTTAACACAATACCTTTTCTTTTAAAGTAATAGTTAGTGACAGCAATTGGTGAAATTTAGAGCCAAGTACCCAGAATGCTATAGCATGTAGGGAGAACTGCATAGTGTATATCTATACAATTCCCACGTCAAAAAATGGAACTTTAATTGTTAACAATCATTATAATGATTTCAACAACTAACTGCTAACCTGTACAGTGGTTCTGTCATTCTTTCGATGCTTCTATTTTGGCACTTTGTTGGTCTTATGTTTTATTCGGTCTGATCCCCTGTTGCTTGCATGCTTCACAACCTTGTTTTAATTTAGAAAATTTCTTTTTCAACAATACTTTTTAAATGCCATCATGTTTGGAATTTGTTTCTGTGTCAGCCCTCTTTCGATTAATTTTATTGTCCAGGGCACAGCTGGGGGAGCTGAAGCCAGACCATTTATTACATATCATAATTCTCTTCAACGGGACTTGTATCTGAGGATTGCAACTGAACTTCATTTAAAGAGAATGCTGGTGAGATATTTTGTGACGTGAACTGACTGTATAATGAACCCCAATCAGCATGTCATCTTTTGAAGTTCTGGTTTTTCTTTTATTTAAACCGTGAAACTGAAGTGTCTACAGAAAATACTCTTTTCATTGTTAGGGGAATGGAATATTAAATAATCATCTTCTTTACATTTAATATTGTGAAGATACGATGCAACTAGTATGTTAAACAATAAAAGGAAACATGGAGATAGATTTAGTATTATCAACAATTTGCCACCAAAAGATATTAAATTACTATTCACGGTCTTGGATTTTTATGGACATGGCAACATTCTGAGGGTTTGAAAAGTATACATTTCAAAGGTTGAATGGAAGAGGCTTCTTCAGGCTATGAATTTAATGTAGCTAACCACTTTGATGTGTTTCTTCATGACAGGTGGGAGGGTTTGAAAAAGTATATGAGATTGGCCGGATATTTAGAAATGAAGGAATTTCTACTCGTCATAATCCTGAATTTACAACTATTGAGGTAAAGTTTTGAGCATGCAGTAACGGGAGTGCATCTTCAAGCACCTATTCGTTTTCTTTTGAGATGTGATAGATTAACTTGAGAATTTTAAAGCAATTGGGTTGGGGTGGTGTCTGGTATGAGTATGTATACTGGTTGTAGTTAATGCATTTGTAGTTATATCTTAATGACATTCTGATTTATTAATATTTATAAAATTTTAGATGTATGAGGCATATTCAGACTATCAAAGCATGATGAATTTGGCAGAGGAGATTGTCACTCGGTGTGCTCTTGCGGTTCATGGAAAACTTACTGTTGATTACCAGGTAGATTTTGTATTTGGTCAATCTCATGGCATGATGTTTGTCTGTTTATACAAGATGTCATATGCAAGTTATTTCAAAGCTTTAACTGAAATTAATGGTCTTGTTAAACATCCTTTTTTCTCATTTAGTTGCTTAGGGAAGAAAGGTTATTTCAAAGACTATCTGGTCTTTTAATATCTTTCAAGTCTTATTACCTAGGCACTATCTTGGGACTGGAAGTTAGATTTTAACTTCTCATCACCAGAGTGGTTAGTGTGTTTCTTTGTATTAGTCTTTTGGTAACTAATTAGATAAGGTTATGATGACATTATATGACTTCTTGTTCTACAATACTGTTGCAATAGTAATTCATGATGCATAACATTCTTCAATTATTCCAATTTTCTTCCAATACAACAAATCTGCTGAAGAGGGTTAAATGCACTTTGCAGGGGGATGAAATATGTTTGGAGCGTCCCTGGAGAAGGGATACCATGAACAACCTTGTAAAAGAAACTGCTGGAATTGATTTCAATGAGTTGGGAAGTGATCTAGATGTTGCAAAGAAAGTTACTCTAAGCACCCTTGGCAATAACCTTGATAAGAAAGATAAAGCTTCCATCGATGCATGCCAATCACTTGGCCACCTCCTTAATGAGGTTGATTAGCTTCTCTATCTCATGTTCCTCGAGGCATTTTTAGTCCTCTTTATTTCATGTACTTGGTTTTGTTTGCAACTACTCACTTATTATTTTTCAAGTTGATTATTCTTTATTAATATGTTCAACTTCCTTCTGGTCGTGCTTTTAAAAGTTTTTGTATTTTCAAATTCACTTGGCCTATACAGTTTGTTGGTCTTGTTTTTTCAGGTTTTTGAGATTGTTGTAGAACCAAAACTTATCCAACCTACATTTGTGTTAGACTACCCAATTGAAATATCACCCCTGGCTAAGCCCCACCGAAGGTAGTGATATCTTAAGTGCTATTTTATCAACTTCCTTGTGCTGATACTGTCATGCTGTACATTTTGGTATTTCTGTCCAATTGCTATTAGTTTAGGATGTACTGCTTTTTTTGACACCAACAATTTAACTTAGTTATAGTTATTGTGTATTTGTGGTTAATACCAATCAATGTTCAGAAAACCAGATTGGCTGGTGATCCAGGTCATACAAAGTGGGAAACTGGCACCTAGTCTGGTCTAGAACATTCAACTGGACCTTCTGAAAACTGATCTCAATGACTGGAAAATCCAGTTAGGAACTAGAGAACCAGTAGGAAAAAAATATGAAAATTTCAAACTTCGGAGCTTTTAGAAAGATAGCCAAAGCCCAAGAAGGGATCCTTGAGGATGCTATCAAGGTGTTAAAGGAACGTTTTTGTTTGAAATCCCTTGAAAACTATAATTTTAATGAAGGACAAACGCCAGAAATAATAAAATGAAGGACAGAAAGTGACCTATGTATCCCATCCCGTCTCATGCGAATGCCTTCACTGCCTCCAATTGCTACTTCTCCATCTCTTAATAATTTACGTGAAAGGGAAAAAAAAAAAAGAAAAAGAAAAACTCTTTTTGATTTCTTCTTCCCTATAAAACTCACAGGGAAAAAACTCACGTTTCTGCAAGTTCATGGCTTTCACATCCCTGATTATATGCTTGGCCTTTTGTTCTTTCTTCTCAATTCATATAGTACAGTTAGGGACTGGACATGAAATAATTCCACATCTGTAATACAATCAAATGATAATTGTAAAACACTGAGGAAAATAATAGAGTTGTGGGAAAGGTAGTTAGCATATCTGCCGATTTACCATCTATTTTATTTACAATCGTATGTACGAAACAAAGAGGAAGAAGTTTTATCTTGTTGGGTGGGGTTGGCTATATGGATTGCATAATGTTATTATGCTCTATCAGCAACCAAATCTTTGGATATATTGTTAACCAAAATGTATCATTTGATAACTTCATTGAGTATTCTCTTTGGTTTTCCTTTAGCCCCTTTCATATAGCTCAAGATTATCTGCTCCATATTTCTCACTAGTATCTCTAGCGGACTTCTTTATATATGTTTTGTGAAATATAATTAATTAGGAAATATTCTTTTCTAACTAATAGGGATATGATTCTGATTTATAGGGATATGGTTAGATAAGATTATGAGGGTAAATAAGTGATTTGATTTTTTCTGATTATTTCCTTGTACAGTCAGCCTTGTAATCGTGTATATATATCTGCTCAGAGGAATAATAGATCATTCATTCTGGTCAATATACCTACATGGTATCAGAGCTGATCGACGGTTCTGACCCAGAAAACGCAGACGATAGCGTACGACCAGTAGAGGAGTCACAGTCGAGCAACTCAAGACCTTTGTCCATGGGCTCGAGCACCGAGAACTCCTCATCGTACACCCATGGTGGAACTCCCCTCAGGTTGAGTTCTGCCGAAGGGTCTTCTATTCTCCTGGTGTCCGATAAATTCAACGAACATAATTACCGTGAGTGGGCTCAAGCTATACGGCTCGCTATTGGTGGTCGGGAAAACTGGGCTTCATCACCGGTACGTCTAAGGTACCAGACGAGTCAGACGCAGCAGCCTTATCAAAGTGGGAGACCAAGAACTCACTAGTTGCTTCATGGTTGGTCACAGCCATGACTCCACAGGTTCGACGCTCCTTCATGTTTCTGCCTACTGCGAGAGACATTTGGGAAGCTGTTCGAGAATCATACTCGGATGGTGAAGACAGTGCTCGAACATATGAGCTGAAAACTCGAAGCTGGCAGATTAGACAAGCTGAACGTGACTTGACTGAATATTGGTTAGAACTCGTTACCATATGGCAGGAGATCGACCTCAACACAGAAGAGGAATGGGCTTGTGCTCCTGATGCAGCAAGGTACAAAAAATGAGTTGAGGATGAGCGGGTGTTTCAATTCTTGGCTGGTCTTCATCACTCATTAGATGATGTCCGAAGCAGAATCCTAGCTCGCTCGCCATTACCCTCAGCACGAGATGCATTTGGAGAAATCTGTAGGGAGTCTTCTCATCGAAAGGTGATGCTTACTGACCCTGTTCCTGTATCTTCTTCTTCTGAAACCTCTGCCTTGATAAGTAGGAGCTCTGATCACGGTTTGAAGGAGACAAAAGGAAAAATCTCGTGTGATCATTATAAAAAGACTGGTCACACAAAGGACAAGTGTTGGGATCTTCATGGGAAGCCTGCTGACTGGAAACCACGCAAGGGTAAGGCACGTGGATATCAAGCTACTTCTGAAAATGCCCCAGATAAATCTGCTGCTATCCCTCAAATGGATAAAGACCAGTTAATTAAGCTCCTGGAGGTGTTAAATACACTACAATGACCTGGTCAACCATCTCAAAACCACACTGGGTAAGAATCATTTTGCATTGAATACCTCCTTCCATAAATCCCGGTGGATTGTTGACTCTGGGGCCTCAGATCACATGACGACAGACTCCACGTTATTCACATCATATTTTCCATGTAGTGAACATGAGAAAATTGATACTGCTAACGGAACATCTTCCTCCATTGCTGGAAAGGGAAGCATTATTATTTCTGAATTTTTACAACTGGATTCAGTTCTTCATGTTCCATACTTAGCTTGTAATTTGTTATCCATAAGCAAGTTGACTAAACAAGCTCACTGTAGTGCTCATTTTTTCTCTACTCATTGTATCTTTTAGGATCTCACATCGGGGAAGATGATTGGCAATGCTGAGTGTGATGGGTTATACTACCTTAATGAATCAACCGTGAGTAGTCTCTGGTCTCGTATTCGGTGTAATCTTGTGTCCACCTCTGAGAATAATGATCTTTTGTTATGGCATAAAAGAATGGGTCATCCTAATGTCCAGTACTTAAGTCGTCTGTTTCCTCATTTTTCATTCAATAAAATTTCTACTTTTCATTGTGATACTTGTGAATTGGCTAAACACCATCGTTCTTCACTTCCGCGCTCTGAATACAAACCGTCTAAACCTTTTTCTATCATTCATAGTGATGTGTGGGGTCCTTCCCGTATCCCAAATCGGACTCAAGCCAAATGGTTTGTTACCTTCATAGATGACTATACTCGTGTGTGTTGGGTCTACTTAATAAAAGAGAAATCTGATGTCACATCCATATTTTTAGAATTTTTTTTAGAATTTTACACCATGATTCTTAACCAATTTCATACCTCCATTCAAATCCTCCAAACTGATAATGGTACTGAATACTTGAATAAAACTATGAGTGAATTTTTGAAAATGAAGGGCATCGTCCATAAAACCTCTTGTACAAATACCCCTCAACAAAATGGTATTGCCGAATGCAAAAATAAACACCTATTGGAGGTTGCCCATGCCCTTATGTTTACCACTCATATGCCAAAATTTTTTTGGGGCGATGCTATTCTTACTGTTATACCTCAAGTGGAGATATAGTAGTGAATGTTGGGCTCTAACGGGACAGCAAGAGCATAAAGTTGGAGTAGCAGAGATGAGAATGTTACGATGGATGTGCGGACATACATGTAAAGATAAAATTCGAAATGAGCACATACGCGAAAAAGTGAAGGTGGCACCTATTGAGGAAAAAATGATAGAAAATCAGTTGAGAGGGTTTGGGCATGTACAAAGAAGACCAAGGGAGGCACCAGTGAGAAGAGTGGAACATATAACTTTGAGTCCGATTAAGAGAGGTAGAGGAAGGCCTAAGAGAACACTCTTGGAAGTTGTTGAACGTGATCTCTTAATTAATAATATTCCTAAAAGCTTGATAAATGATAGAGCACAATGGCGTCTTGCAATCCATGTAGCCAACCCCACCTAGTGGGATAAAGGCTTGTTGTTGTTGTTGTTGTTGTTGTTGTTGTTGTTGGCTATTCTTACTGTTGCTTACCTCATCAATCGAATGCCAAGTAAAGTCTTATCCTATATCACACCTCTTGATCGACTACACGAAATACATTCTCTTCACCATCTTGAAACTAATCTCCCCTTGAAAATATTTGGGTGCTCAGCTTTTGTACATCTTAACCCCACTTCAAAGCTTGAACCTAGGGCTATCAAGTGCGTATTTATTGGTTATTCTTCTTCTCAAAAAGGCTACAAATGTTTTGATCCCTCTTCCCGGCGTCTATTCGTTAGTCATGATGTCACTTTTTCTGAACACGAATCCTTTTATCCTCCTCCCTCAATTCGGGGGGGACTTGGCATGAATTTCAGTCATTCTTTGAGTATTCCCCTGTTCCATCTGTGGATCTCAACTCTCTTGAGCCATCTGTCTCTTTTATTCCAGAAGCAAAAGAAAATGCAGGTACAGAGGATAACAAGGACACAAGTACCACAGAAAAAGAGATCATAACCTATAAACGGAAGAAGAAGCAAGGTATTAAACCTCCCATACCTGAGGCAATCCTTGATTCAGAACCGATAAGAGATCTTGTAGAAGGAAATGAGAACATCATAGAGGCTGTGAATGCCAATAATGATGCCAGAAAAGAATTGGATGGTGATCTAAATTTGCCAATTGCCCTCAGAAAGAAACCTCGATCTTGTACACAGCATCCAATTCAAAAATGTGTCCTATGAAGTTATATCTCCCAGGTATCAAGGTTTCATTGCAAATCTAGATGATGTTAGTATTCCGAATAATATTCATGAGGCTTTGGAATCACCAAGATGGAGAGAAGCTGTCTTGGAAGAAATGAAAGCATTAGAGGAAAATGGGACTTGGGAAATTGTGAATAAACCAAGGAACAAGAAACTTGTAAGCTGCAAGTGGGTGTTCACCCCAAAATTCAAAGCCGATGGGAACCTTGAAAAGTTGAAGGCCCGATTGGTAGCTAGGGGATTCACACAGACATATGGCATTGACTACCAAGAAACCTTTACACCAGTGGCCAAGCTAAACACTATCAGAGTGTTACTATCTGTAACAACAAACCTCGAATGGCCTTTGCATCAATTAGACATCAAAAACGCCTTATTAAATGGAGACTTGAAAGAGGAAGTGTATATGACTCTACCTCCTGGCTTTAATCAAGGCAAAGGTGATCAAGTGTGCAAGTTGAAGAAATCACTGTATGGATTAAAGCAGTCACTAAGAGCATGGTTCGATAGATTCTCACAAGTCTTGAGGTCTTAGGCTACAAACAAGGACCATCAGATCACACTATGTTTGTTAAACTCGAAGGAGGTAAGAGATGTATTCTCATTGTGTATGTTGATGATATAGTTATTACTGGTGATCACAGTGAGGAAATCATAAAAATTAAGAATGCGCTGAGTCAAGAGTTCAAGGTCAAGGACCTAGGAAAGTTAAGATACTTCTTGGGAATGGAAGTTGCAAGATCAAAGAAGGGAATTCATGTATCTCAGCGGAAATACATACTTGATCTCTTAAAAGAGACAGGCATTTTAGGGTGTAAACTTGTTGAAACACCCATTGTTGTTCCAAAGAAGAGGCCAAAGTTCACAAAGAAGGAAGAAAATTTTAATGAAGAGACCAAGAAAGTTGAAGAAAGAGAAGATAAGGAAAAAGACAGACTAGTTGATAAAGAAAGATATCAAAGACTTGTAGGGAAATTTATCTACCTATCTCATACACGACCTGACATAGCCTTTGCAGTAAGTGTAGCTAGTCAGCATACGTGTGAGCCAAAGGAAAAACACATGGAAGCAACATACAGGATTCTAAGATACTTGAAGGGCACCCCTGGAAAAGGCTTGTTGTTTCAGAAACATGAACGGAGAACCATAGAAGTATATACTGATGCAGATTGGGGTGGACATCACCCAGATAGGAGATTTACTTCTGGTTATTGTTCATTCGTGTAGGGAAACCTGGTTACATGGAAAAGTCAGAAGCAAAGAGTTGTATCTAAGAGTAGTGCTGAGTCCGAGTTAAGGGCCTTAGCTCAAGGCATAATGGAGGAAATATGGTTGAAAAGAATACTTGAGGAAATACATGTCAGACTAGATCTACCACTGAAATTATACTGTGATAACAAGGCAGCTATAAGCATGGCCTTAAATCCAGTACAGCATGAAAGGTTGAAACATGTAGAAATCGATAGGCATTTTATTAGAGAAAAAGTGGAAGATGGGATCATTTGTTTGACCTTCTTACCAACAAGTCTCCAAGCAGCTGATATGTTGACCAAGGGATTACATAAGCCTGCGATTGACAATTGTATAAGCAAGTTGGATATGATTAATATCTATGATCCAACTTGAGGGAGAGTGTGAAATATAATTAATTAGGAAATATTCTTTTCTAATTAATAGGGATATGATTCTGATTTATAGGGATATGGTTAGACAAGATTATGAGGGTAAATAAGTGATTTGATTTTTTCTGATTATTTCCTTGTACAGTCAGCCTTGTAATCGTGTATATATATCTGCTCAGTGGAATAATAGATCATTCATTCTGGTCAATATACCTACATGTTCACATCATCTTAAATGATTTTCCTTAATAGATGCCAAGCCAACTCTTCCTCTTATATGATTATTACTAATTTTATCATTTCCTATATGCCCACACATCCATCACAACATTCTCATATCTGCAACCCCAACTTTATGCTATTGTTGTTCTTTAAAGTTCAACATTCACTATTATATAATATAGCTACTGTTATGGTAGTTTGATAAAACTTCCTTTTAAGCTTATTAGATACTTTCCGATGACAAATAATTCTTGTAGCCTTTCTCGTTTTGAACTATCTAGCTTATATTCTTTGTACAACATTTTATTAATTTCATTATCATTTTGTATAATTGCTTCCAAATATCTAAACGTTGTCACTTGTGGTATGATCTGATCTCCCATTTTAACCTCCAGATCAGTATTAACTGGCCTCTTATCAAATTTGCAGTGCATATATTCTATCTTACTCCTATTTAGATGGAAACCCTTTGACTCCAAGGTCTTTCTCCACAACTTAAGTTTAGAGTTAATATCTTATGACTTTGCAATGGGAAATATATTATCAGTGAAAAGCATGTATTTGAGGATTTCCTCTTGTATGTGCTTAGTTAGAATATCTTAAATGAGGTCAAACAAGTAAGAATTCAAAGACAATCCCTGGTGAAGGCCAATGCTAAAAAGAAGTCGCATTCAACGTCTCTCGAGTGTTCTCATTCCAATTAATTTAACAAATCATCTTGAATATGTTTTTTTCTCATAGAGTTAGTGCCATAAATAATACTTGGTTTCAAGATTTTCAAAATATTATATGCTAATAAAATGATATTTCATAAAAACAAGTAAAAATTCATTTAATTTCATCTTATAGAATAATATTGTATAAATTATCATGTCTTAGATAATATTTAATATGCAAAATTAAAATATTTTAATTCAATTATAACTTGTTCAACTACAATCCCATCAAATCTTGAACCAATGCCTCAACTGATTTAATAATTAGAGTGGTTTTTATAACAATGGTCAATACTTGATGGAAGCTGCTTTCTATTTGAGAGTTGTTTATGTTTATTTTGTTAAAATAGTTTTATTGTTTCGTCCCATGGTATAGTGATTCAGTGAGGTGCCTTTTTCGTTGGGTCATGAAAACCCAAGGTCATGATAAGCATGTGCTTTTTGATAAAATTTGGTGATAATTTTGGGTTCCTTGCTTTTTGCTTGGAACTAATAGT
The DNA here is from genome assembly GCF_029017545.1 of Prosopis cineraria. NCBI lineage: Eukaryota > Viridiplantae > Streptophyta > Magnoliopsida > Fabales > Fabaceae > Prosopis > Prosopis cineraria. The sequence goes on from NW_026555344.1 coordinate 16,464,575, forward strand.
TTTGTCTTTAGAATAAATGCTGTACTCTGATATTCTCCTCAATTTTATTAAATTTTCCTGGCATCGATATATCTAAGCTCTCTCATTTTTTTTTTTGGCTGTTAAATATTCACCTTGTTTCCTCATGCTTGGCATAAAAACTGTGCAGTGGTTGATTTCATGACCATGAAAGAAAACTTACTAATCTGCATCTATAATTGCCACTTCTATGTTGAGTTCTAATACTGACATGATATTTAGTTTTCCCCCTATTTCTGACACTAATATTTAAGAATGACTTTTCAATATATATTTTACTGCTCAATTTTTAGGATGTAATGAGAAAATTAATTGTAAAACTTGATAAGCAATTCTAACTAATTAGCTCTGATCCTCTTACTCTGTTTATGGACAACATTGTACTCTTTTTCTCCTATTAGATTCACAGGCTTGACAGAGAGGTTTGAACTTTTTATCTGTGGTCGTGAACTGGGCAATGCATTCTCTGAGTTAACCGATCCTGTAGATCAGGTAAGAAAAAATTTATGATATCTTTGTCCGGAATCAAGAGATCATTGGCTTGAGGCTTCCAAGCTTTCATATTGTTGAATGTTCGATGGCTTATTTTTCTTGAATTGAACCACATGATAGAAAAATTCTGAATGTTGGATCTACCTCTCAAAATCAATTTCTTATTACAAATTAGTAACTAAGTTTTGCGAATAAAAATTTGATCCTACAAAAGTCCAAATCCGTCAACTTGTAAATTGGGTAGTTATGATGATGATAATGAGACCTTGGGAAGAACAGTAACATCAAGTCCTCAATCAACAGCTTGCAGACATGGTTTGATTATTTTTGCTCAATTACTGGCTCATAGTTCCCCTTGGCGACAAATAAATTCTGCGGATGACTGCACTTAGAGAACTGCAGAGAACAGAATTGTAAATTAACTTCTTAAGATCATAAATCAACTTCTCAAAATATAATCTTTCATAGCGGTCAAACAGAACTGCAATTTAAGCAACATGTATCAGAATGCACCAAGGTGTAAAAATTAACTTCTTAAGATCATAAATCAACTTCTCAAAATATAATATTTTTCCAACACTTGTTTCAAGAAGAGAGATGAGCATCTCATCACTTACAAAAATGGAGCCTCAAGGTCACAGATTGATTTTCTTTTGGTTCGGAACACAGATAGAAGACTTTGTAAAAATTGCAAGGTGATCCCCGGAGATGCTGTAACGACACAACATAGGGTCCTAGTCCTTGATGTGTGTATTATGAGTAAAATCCAAAAACGTCGACAAGTAGTAGCACCAAGGATTAGGTGGTGGCAATTAAAAGGTGAGAAGCAAGAAATTTTCAAGCGAAATCTTTTGGATAAAGGAATTTGGGAATCTCAGGGAAATGCTAACATCATGTGGGAGGATATGGCTAAAAAGATACGAGAGGTTGCAAAAGTAGTTTTGGGAGAATCAAAAGGTTTTGGTCCGAGAGATAAGGAGTCTTGGTGGTGGAATAATAGTGTACAGGACAAAATCAAGTATAAGAAGAACTGTTTTAAAGCAATACATTTGTGTAACAATGAGGAAAATTGGGAGAGGTACTGTATGGCTAAGAAGGAAACTAAGAGAGCTGTGGGTGAAGCTTGTTCTAAAGCTTTTGAAGAATTTTATAAGAGCCTTGAGACGAAGGAAGGAGAGCAAAATATTTATAAGATTGCCAAAAGTAGGGAAAGAAAATCAAGAAATCTAGAACAGGTAAGGTGTATTAAGGATGAAGAGGGAAGAACTTTAGTTACAGATGATGAAATTAAAATAAATGGGAGACTTACTTTTCTAAACTTTTCAATGATGGAGAGGGTTCATCTAGTAATTTGGAGGATTTAGTAACTGGTGAAGGAGAACAAAATTTGTCATTCTATCGAATAATACGTGATAAGGAGGTAAAGGAAGTTCTTAAAAAAATGGCAAATGGTAGAGCCAACGGACCTGATTGTATATCTATCGAAGCGTGGAAATGTTTAGGTGAAGAAGGGGTGACATGGTTAACTAAGTTATTTAATGTGATTTTACGGTCCAAGAAAATGCCTGATAAGTGGAGGAGAAGTACATTAATTCCTATTTATAAAAATAAAGGAGATATTCAGAATTGTACTAACTATAGAGGGATTAAACTCATGAGTCACACAATGAAATTGTGGGAGAAAGTAATTGAGCATAGGTTGAGATTGGAGACAAGTATTTCTGAGAATCAGTTTGGTTTTATGCCAGGTAGATCAACTACAGAGGCGATTTACCTACTAAGGGGATTAATGGAAAAGTATCGTTGTAAAGATAAAGATCTACATATGATTTTTATTGATTTGGAAAAAGCTTATGACCGTATACCAAGAGAAGTGCTTTGGAAAGCGTTAGAAAAAAAGGGAGTACGGATTGCTTATATTAAAGCCATACAAGATATGTATGAGGGGGTAAAAACTAGTATAAGAACGCCTAGTGGTCAAACAAAGGATTTTCCTATAAAGATTGGACTACATCAGGGATCATCTCTGAGTCCTTATTTGTTCAACTTGATCTTAAATGTTTTGACAGAACATATTCAAGGAGAAATTCTGAAATGTATGCTCTTCGCGGATGATATAGTTCTTATAGCAGAGACAAGAGAAGAGGTTAATCGCAAACTTGAGTTATGGAGGAGGACATTGGAGTCGAAAGGTTTTCGTCTGAGTAGAAGTAAGATGGAATATTTATATTGTAAATTTGGTAAAGGACTATTTGACAATAATTTGGAAGTGAAATTGGGAGATCAAATTATACCTCAAGTGGAAAAGTTTAGACATTTGGGAGCCATTATTCGAAATGATGGCGAAATCAGTGGAGATATTTCACATAGAATTCAAGCTGGGTGGTTTAATTGGAGAAAAGCTAAAGGAGTTATTTGTGACCGTAAGGTGCCTAATAAACTTAAAGGAAAGTTTTATCGCACTGCTATCAGATCGGCAATGTTATATAGTAGTGAATGCTGGGCTCTAACGGAACAGCAAGAGCATAAAATTGGAGTAGCAGAGATGAGAATGTTACGATGGATGTGCGGACATACACGTAAAGATAAAATTCAAAATGAGCACGTACGCGAAAAAGTGAGGGTGGCACCTATTGAGGAAAAAATGGTAGAAAATCGGTTGAGATGGTTTGGGCATATACAAAGAAGACCAAGGGAGGTACCAGTGAGAAGAGTGGAACATATAACTTTGAGTCCGATTAAGAGAGGTAGAGGAAGGCCTAAGAGAACACTCTTTGAAGTTATTGAACGCGATTTCTTAATTAATAATATTCCTAAAAGCTTGATAAATGATAGAGCACAATGGCGTCTTGCAATCCATGTAGCCGACCCCACCTAGTGAGATAAAGGCTTGTTGTTGTTGTTGTTGTTGTATCAGAATGCACCACCATTGGTGTCTCAGGAGCGTCAACAGACACGGTCGTCCTGTGATGAACATAATCAGGAAAAGAGGAGGTAGAAAAGACAAACTCAAGATAGAGACAAGTGAACTGGAAGCTAAATGACAATGAAACAGCTGCTTCTATGACAGTTACATTCTGAATGACAAAATCAATCGAGTATTCGACTTTTGATAACTGATCTATATTCTAAAGGCATATTCTAGCCAATGGATGCTGCAATAATGTATGCAAAGTAACATAATGCTTTGGGTATTTGTCTTTTGATTCCTTCATTTTCTTTTGGCAAACCCATAAAGACATATCAAATTAGACGCCTTCTGACTATAAATAGTTTTTCAAACTTGTTCTACAAACAATTCAATACTATCTAAATTCTGAAGCATGGGGATTAGCAGAAAATAAATATCTGAGTATAAAATAATATTTCACAAAGCAGGTAATGGTAACTATTTAATAAGATACCGCACTTTTGGAGCATTGATTAGAGTAGATGCTATATATAGTCGTAAAAAAGCTGTGTAAGTTGAAAATATACTGAAGATTCTTCTAGCACATGTATTTTTGGTGTATATCGTTGTCCATTTATAGTTGTTGGTGCTTCCTAGGTTTTCACTTTTAATGGTTTTTTGGTTGAACCTTTTATTAACTGGCGTGAATCTATATGTTTTTAAAACAATTACATAAAAACTTTGTTCTTGAGGTTTATGTCTTGAAAATGTTACCCAGAATTGATGCGAAGAGTTTGTCTTGCGATGATCATTGTATTCTTATTTGCACCTTAAACCAGTATGTTGTTGTATTAGCCAAAATCAAACTTCATATAATCTCTGACATTTCAGCACTCAAGTGAGTTGAAACTCGGTGGTATATTAGAATGTCAACGTATTTTTCAGAGGATTTTGTCTTATTTGCTACTCAGCAAGAAATGATTTATGGTGATTATAGGTGGACAAGCTTACGTTTATTATTGTTTGCAGTTGGGACTGGTTTGATTTTCTGATAAAATGGTTTTGTTATTTTGACTTGGAAGAGAGGACGCTTTGAGTATCAAATTAGAGAGCATGAAAAGAAGAGAGCGGCAGCTATGACTGCAAATGGTGCTAAGAGGGAAGGCGCGCAAAATGAGGATGACTCATATGAAGTCACTCTTGATGATGACTTTTTAACAGCTCTGGAATATGGAATGCCTCCAGCTTCTGGAATGGTATCATCATCTGTTTCCATGTTCTCTTGTTTTGTTTGAAATATATTGAAGTAACATAAAGGCAATCAAGTTTTCTGTAGAAATTCTTTTCTAGAATTTTTTTTTTCTTTTTTGTTCTTAGCCCCCACAGCAAACCAACTTAATATTGTAGCTGGAGCATTTCACAAGCATGGTATAAAAATTTAGGTCAACCTACCTAGATGAATTAATAAAATGTTAAACTAATATTTTGGTCAGTTTAATAAAATGGTTTGATCACAGTTCGAATAAAACTTTGACCATTAGCCCTTGAATTAGTGCTTTGATTATTTTAATGACATGTCTAATTTTTAGTACCTCGTCACAAGTCTCCCATATCTTCACATCAAGTTTGATAGTAGGTCAAATCCCCAATTATGTTTTTTCTTATGTTTCATGTCTCACAGCAAGTTTCTAGTTCATGCCTAGTTGTAGTTTTTTCTTACAAGAGATTGATAAAGACCTGTTGAAATAAACCATATACATGTCTTTGAAAGTCATGTAGCAAGTTTATTCTTGAGCGTCGTGATGATTCCCCGGTGCATAAGCTTGATCTCTCTCTCTCTCTCTCTCTCTCTCTCTCTCACACACACACACACACAGTTTTAGCTTGAAGTTATTGCCTTTTAGTTGCTTTTTTTTTTTTTTTTAACTCCTTGAACTTTTGTCTACATGAGATTGATGAATAAATATATTGTTTCAGGGACTTGGAATTGATAGGCTTGTGATGCTTTTGACGAATTCTCCTAGTATCCGAGATGTAATTGCATTCCCAGTGCTCAAGCTCCAGCAATAGGATCATTTGACAGAAGAATAGATGGGGTACTGCGTGTACGAACAAGGAACTTGTCAAAATTAATATTTTTCTTGTATTATTTGTAAGATAAATATGAGCGCAAAAATTTTGGTTATGATTCACTTATTTCTTTGAATAATATCCTCGTTTGTTCGTGAACATTTTTTATCAATAATTTTATGATTTTGTTTTATTTGGTTGTCTTTGCAAGAACCTTGGTCAAATATTTGAGGAAAAAAAAAATGAACAAGGGAAAAATTCAAAATTATGAAAAATTCCTCGTTGAAAAATTTATTGCTTAAAAGTACCTGAAAGTTTGTTTAAAACCTAGGTCCTTTACAGGAATAAAGATTGATAATGAAATGACCAAAATACCGATATGACACCCAACCACTGCACTTCGTCACTCAAACACCCTTTTCCCTCACATCTTCGATTGCTAGTCACTCATTGTCTCTCTCACATTGCTACTTAGACATCCACCCCTTCCTTGCATTGCCGCTTAAGTGCTGGCCTTGCTCACAATTCACCAGATGAGAATCTATCTTTACCAATGAAGATCTGGATGAGCTCAAATGTTGCTTGGATCTTAGTTTTGATTGATAATGAAATGACCAAAATACCCACACAACACCCAACCACTGCACTCAGTCACTCAAACACCCTTTTCCCTCACATCCTCGATTGCTAGTCACTCATTGTCTCTGTCACATTGCTACTTAGACATCCACCCCTTCCTTAAATTGCCGCCTAAGTGCTGGCCTTGCTCACAATTCATCAGATGAGAATCTATCTTTATCAATGAAGATCTGGATGAGCTCAAACGTTGCTTGAATCTTAGCGTTGACTTTAGCTACGATGAGATTCCTGAGCTTTGCAGCACCTTGATTGTGAGTTTGTGTGAGGTACTTTATCCGCCTGCGAATTCCTGTTCTTCCTTGTACATCTCTGGCAAATTGGAAAATATCTAGTGCTGCTGAGTGAAATTATTAAAATCAATTTCTTCTTCCACTTTTGATGTCAAATTGACACGTGGAGGTCTCCCTCTCCCTCTATGGTATGAATAATTATCACTTCCTATGGTATGATATTTTAACTCTTGAGATTTTCATAGCAGATACAACACAGGCAGATGCAAGTCGTCTTCTATTGTTAGTAGTGGTAATAAATGGTTTCATATATATATATTTATTTATTTATATGAGTTTTGCAATGGTTGGATGCAAAAAGAGGAAAAAGCATTGCTTCAGCATCCAAAATTATTGGCTTACTTTAAGCTGTAACTCTTATATGTGCATTGAAACCTCTATGAGGTGTAATGGGGTCGAAACATGCTAGAAACTTTGATGTTTTAGATCTTCCTTGAAATATGAAACTCGCAGGAAAATATACTTCCTGTTAGCTCTTATAATGGCTGGAGAAGTGGAAATAAAATTAGTCTAAACTTGATTCGTCACACCAACTGATAATTCCTCCCTTCTCTTTCCTTTTCTCTGCAGACCTGTCCTTTGTGAGAATGTAGACCTTAGTTGGCATTTGGAGTACATGTATCTTAGTTTCCCCAGGACTCTTAAACCCACATATGAAATGTAAGCACGAGACGTTTTTTTTTTTTTTTTTTTTAAAAAAAGGTCAACATTCTTAATGTAAGCATGGGCCATCAACTTGAATCATATGTTTAGAGAATTCAACTCTTGTGCAGATTGGATGGCTCATCAAATTTTAAACGACAACATCAACATCTCAATTTTTGAAGATCCTTCGCCTGAATGTCACATTTTTATACGGCTTAATTTGACCTAGTATTGCATGGTTATTCATGACCTTATATTCAAAATAAAATTTTCTGAGGACATATCCAGCACATAAATTTTATATTTTTCCATCATTGATATACAATTGTGCTCAAACATATTAAAAAATGGGTTTTTATTTGCTTGGGAAACTAGTCTTTACATGCATGCCAAATACAACTTGAGAGTCTACATGCAGGATTGCAATATGCTTGTTGCTCTAGTTGGGTAGTTATGGTTATGATAGGTTATCCTATTACTCCTCCACTTTCTCAATGTCGGTTCGAAACTTGACATGTGGGAGGATCATTATCTTCAACACCCACCATGACATATGAACATTAACGGATAGGTTATCCTATTCTTTGAAAGAACTTTGAAATGGAAAGAAAAAGGGGAATGTTTGAATACAACACTATTGCAACATGGTTTCTTAAACATTTTTCATTTGTTTTGGTCATTACCTTCTTAATTGTTACTCCCTTTAATCCAAAATATAATTATTTTTTTTCTAGCTAATCTTAATTCAAAATATAAATAATTTAATATTTACAAAAGCCATTTCTCAGTTTATCTCTTATACTTATTAACCTAAATTTTTGTGTCTATAAATTTATGACCTTCTCATACTTCATAACTTGAAGCTAAGGGTAAGAAAGAAAGAAAGAAATATATATATATATATATATATATTATTTTTGTGAAATATTATTAAATGCTGTTTATATGTTGAACTAAAGGAGGAATGTATAATAGCCCAAAATATATTTATTAAATTAGAATTAATAAGTAAGTATATTTTAATTTTTTTTTGGGGGGGATTTAACAAGATGTATTGGTGGCTTGTAAAAATTTCTCACGCTGCTTAACGCTGCTTTTGTTCAGGTAGGGAGATATTTTATTTTGTTTTAACTTGCCAAAATTGTCAAAATTATCATAATGCCCCTTCGTTAAAAAATAATAAATGACCCAAAGATTTCTTTTTTCCCCATTCCTTCTCATTCTTCTTGATCGTTGCAAACGGAGGGAGAGCTTCCAGAAACGTCTGCTTCCTCTGCTTTCCTCTTCCCCCGTTCTTTTTTATTCATCGCCATGACTGTCAAGCATCCATCCGCCATTGGTGTGAGGTTCTCCTGCTTCCATGATGTTCCGCTGCGAGTTCTTCCCCTGGTTGCCGTTCATCTTTATCGCTTGTCATTCTCCTTCCCCTCTACTTCATGTTGTATTTCAACAATAGAAGGGAGAGGTTTTAGCATTGTATTTCAACAACAGTATTCATAGTTGCAATCAATTGATATCCCTACACTTTTACTAGTATTTTAGCCTTATAATACACTTGGGCAACATACAAACAATAACCCAAGGCTCAAAATAAATTCCAAAATTATACCATCAAAAGCGTAAGTGTATGCAAAATTTAAATCTAATTGGCAATATATCAATTATTACACAAAGATAAGTAGGGTCAAGAAGCTATACAGTAGGAATCCTAAATTCCTAACCTTCTATAGCTTTTTTCCTTTTTGCACCGGAGCTAGAGGCTATAAAATATTGAAAGAAAGCAATGAATCTAGCCATTTAGTAATTAAGGTACACCTATCTTTTGTAGTTGTATATTAATTGAACAAACACACAAATTGAAGTTTTACTTTCTCAAAACATAAGTACTAATACATGTAACACAAATTATCATTCCTCTTCTAACTTATGTTCACAATTTTCATCTCAAATCACATGACACATATCGTAAGATGTACATACATATGTCAATGACCCAATTTACTATAACAACTTACCACACAACTTAAACAACCATGTGACACATCATTTGAACACATATGCATGATCAAATCATCTTTATACCCTATTTATTTTCTACGATTGAAACTGTAGGCTATAATATCAAACAAGGCTTCGTCCATGTGACAGGATTACCCAAGCTCATCAATTGTGAGGTGTGACCCGGTTAAAGATCATAAAACTCACTCTCAAACCATGGTTTTCCCCACTCTCAAGTCTCTGGGGTATTTAATATCCTAAGCTAACTTGTTGATAAATAGGTGGAGCTAGCTAGGTTTTTATCCCTTGACAAACTATGAGACAGTCTCTTGACAAACTATGAGCCAAGGCTATACCCTCGTGCATTGAAAGACAGCAAAAAATACTATAATAGATTTTAACTACTCCTCTCCCTAAGCAAACTCTCACAATTAATCATACAATGTATGATGCTCACTCATTTCACAATTTCATTATTTCAATACCAACACGTTTAGGTTTAAGATAGTATATTGCCCAAGTGAGCATTAATTTTATTTTTCACAACCTTATCCATTTACATTCTCAATTTTATACACAATTCAAATTCTCATTTAAGCTCACACATTATAACCATATACTAATACAATCACATTATCATCATATCACATATCTCAAATTATAAAATTTATCATTTCAATCCACCATTGTAGTTTGAAATATATTTCAAATTCACCCTTGCATTTTAATTCAAATCAAAGAGAATAAGATCACATGCTCTATAACATGTTTACACATTCACAATTACAAATACACATACAAATTAACATATCACACTTTTCAATGCAATTAATAAACAACTATTTAAGATAGGTTTCCCTATTACCTCAAACTTTTAAAAGGTTAAAGGTTCACCTCTCAATAATTAGCTTCTAAGCTTGTTTTCCCCAAGCCAAATGTGGTGCTTGGATGATTAATCAAGTCCAACCTCAATTAACATTGCTACAATACACTTTTAACTATTATTTTCCATATCTACAATACCCAATGCCCATATTTCTCACATTTATGCCTACCTATTGGGTTTATTAACTCTCTTTAACTCCCAATAGCTTTATTAAACTCTCAAAGTATCATTAATAGTTCCCAACAAATTCCAACTCCCTCATTTATTCCAAATTTTGGAATTAATGCCCTCCCAACTACCAAAACTTATAAACTCATAAACCTTAAGTTTAGATACCTCAAACAACTCTCATTGACTCTATTTAAGTCAATGAGTTTGGACCCATAAGCTATATGAACTTAAAATCATCATCTCCATTTAAACCCTAACTCAAATCTTAAGAAAATAGAAGAGAAAGGAAGGAAAGAAGTGTAGGACACTGACCTTAGGTGTTTTCTAGCACCAAAATACTCCCAAACCACTAATGTAGCAACCCTAATAGAGGAATTGTCGCTTTCTCTTTATTCTCCCCCTTTCTCATTTGAGTTTCTTGTCAGTTCTCAAGGTAGTTTATCAAAAATTTTGGCCATGTGCCGTGGCACATGAAGCACACGCCACAACTCATGGCATAGAGAGGTCCTCCTCTTTTGTTTGTCATCTATTGTTTGTGGCAAATGTGTGTGTATGCTGCGGTATGTGGCACAGAGACAAGCCCTTCAAGTTTTCTTATCCTTTAGATGCCTGAGTAGCCCAACTTCACTTCGACCCATAATTAAGGTTGAAATCACAACCGAATACACTTATTAAATATCTCTGACCACACACCACATCAAATCACTCAATTATTATAGTTAAACCTAGCTAATTAAGATTAAATTTCCCTAGGATGTTACACTTGGCATGTCATGGTTAAATCTTAGCTAGCTTGGTATTCATAACCATTGTATTCACCCTTCTTTTGCAAGCCTTTTGCCAATACTTGTTTTGCAGGTTTTCTTCTTGTGCTTGTTTCATGACTCTTGTTTTGTGGCTTCTAGCTGTGTTTAATTATTTCATAGCTTAAAGTCCTACTTGTTGGTTATTTAATTTCATAGAACTTTGTGTCCATGCTTATCAATAATTTTGATTAAGTCCTATTAAAAAATTGAGTTTTGAAACTTACTGTTTATTCAAAATGATATTTGTTAAATGAGATATATTTCTTCACTTATAGATTTTTAAAAGAGTTACATTTTTTAATTGTTTAAAACATATACTGTAGTACAAAAGTGAAATTTTAATGCTATGTCATCATTATTTGGATTTGTACATATAGATTCATATATTTACATAGAATCATGTGGCCTATGAGATATGAGTTTCTAATTCATTTCAAATGGATATTTCTATTAAATTCCTAATCATGTCATTAGTACACATTCTCTTTATTTTGTTTAATTATAAATTGGGACGTTATTTATAACATCCCAAATTTTTAATCTAAGAAATTATGAACTAAAAAAAGATAAATAGGGAACTATAATTTTAATTTAATTATGTTTTTGGAATAGCTAATGGAATTATTGGGATGTTTGGATAGCTTTAAAATGAAGCTAGGATGGTATTTGGATCAGCTGGGCCTAATTAATGACTTGAATTTCATATGACGAAACTAACCCATGTCTCGTGGTGAATGCATCCATGCACCGCAACTAGGGTGCTAGATTTACTTAAGTAGCTTGTGAATTAGACATGAGATAGAGAGGAAAAGAAGGGAAAACAAGACAAGAGGAAGAAGAAGATGAAGCCTTGTACTTCCTTACTTTCCTTATCTGTTTCATTTTCTCTTTGTTTAAGATATGGAGAAAATAAATTCTAAGTTTATGGAGGGTTTCTGTTCGGCCCAATGACCTTTATAGGGTTCTTGAAAGTTAAATTAAGGGTTTGCATTTGAATTGGTGGTTGTTGATTATGTTTTGGGACGTTGATTTAATTATAGCTTTAAATGGAAGGTTTGAAGTTGTGAGAACTATATTGGTGTTAATTGGTTTAATAGAAGTTGTATGAAGCTTAGGAGCTTAATTAGGGCTTAGAATTATCCAAAGATAAAAAGTTAGGAGCTTAGATTAGCTTAATTGTGTTGTTAAGTGCTTAAGTTAAATTAGGAACTCGACATACATTGCTCATTATTGTTGATTGATGTGCTCAAATGTGTTTTGAGCAATTGGAGGTGTGAAGAGAGATAATTTTCATGGGTAGCCTTTTTAGTAATGAAAGGGTTGAGGTAATTGAATAATCTAATATGTTTATTTACATATTGAATTGTTTATATGTTTGTGAAATGGTTGATTTGTGTATACATAAATATAGTTTGAAACCTAAAGTAAAGTGGATTTTTGTAACATTCTAAATTTTTAATTCTTATATTAATACTGATTAAAGAATAAATTAGTGATTTAATGCGAGATTAGAATTCTAGATAGTGAAATGTTATTTGACTCATTGGGACGATGTGTGAATAGTTATGAGTGGAAGAATGGCCTTGTGAACTAGAGCGGGTAGTGCAGTGAGGAATTCTCTCACTGTGCCATGCACTGTGGCTAAGGCTGAATGCGCCTCGGTGCATGGTGTAAAAATTTGGTAAATAAGGACATGTTTGCTCATGAAAAATAGAAGGGAGATCAAAGAAAGAGGGGTCACGGGTGGAAAAGGAATGATCCTCTTCTAGGGCTTTGGTTTTTAAGAGTAAGGACAATGTTTTTGACCTATTACTTATTGGGTAAGTCTTATACCACCTTAACTTTTGATTCTACCTTAACTGTTGAGAAATTGAATTTGAAAGTTTTAAGGAGTTAATTTCTTAACTTATAATAATGGAAAGGTTCTCTGGACTAAACTGGTACCTTGTGACTGGTTTGAGTCAAAATGATAGAGCTTTAAAGCAATAGTGTCAATTAACTTAGTTTAGAGAGACAGAGAGTAGTGAGAGAAATTTGATTGCGAGAAGGTTAGTGCTTGTCACAAGTGGTAATTGGTCATACTATGTGTGAATGAATATGAATAGAGAAAATGATACATATTAGATGCCTAAATTGCTATAATTGGCACTTCCAGTCAGTGAGAAGATTGACTTTGGATGCCTTAATTGTATAGATTTTGTGTATGATGTGTTGAAAATGCGAGAAGGAGTTTGAATGAGGTTTTAGATCACGGGTAACTTTTTCTATTAGACAGAAGGGTTAAGGTAACTATATAATTTGTTATATTTATTAGCATTTATAATTATGCAGAAGTAACTGTACAATTATGAAATCATGTTTTGTTAGTTTGTGCATGATTTTGCATTGTAAATGGTTTTAGCATGAATTGTGGAAAAGTGAAGAAATGTGTGTGAAAAGCATGATCATAGGGGGTAGGAGTTTACCCAAGATATGTGTGGAAATGTGTGTGTGTAGATGAGAGTGAACAAATCTATATGATTGGGTTGACACTATGAGACATCTGGTACAGCATTATACGAGCTAGTACCATGGGATATTTGGTACAGCATTATATTAAGACTGTTACCATGGAACATCCAGGTAGTCTGGCAACTCCCTAGTGCCTATGAGAGTGCGGTTAGGAGTCAATGACGCCTTTAATCACAAGTATGTGAAATGAGGAAAATCATAGTCTAGAAGTGGGATAGAACACATTTCTTCAGGTATTTTTGCCATTGAAAGTGTGCTCGAGTTAATATGCGATTGATCCAAGAGAGCCTGTGGTTTTATGTCAGGGAGCATTAGAGGCTAAGCGGATAGATGATCATGCTAGTGTTATGATTGTGAAAGCATTTTGAAAAGAGAAAAAAAATTATATCTACTTTTGATATATATATATATATATATGCCATTACTTTAGTTTTGTTACTTTAGTATAGTTATTTATGGTAATAGACATTTAATGAGCTATATTGGTTACTAAAATTTTTATCTCACTCGTGGTTATTACATTTTTCAAGGTTTGATACTAGTGGTGTGAAGGAAAAGGATTTGGGCTAGGGATAGACAATCCTTTACAAAGCCCATTATAAGATGGTGTAATAAATTTGAGTAAATAATAGTGGTTATGTATATAAGTTGCCATAGGAATCCATACCTATGCATAAACCTATGAATGGGTATATATGTGTGTGATTTTTAGAGTTCTAGCCTAATAAACTTGTGTATATGTGTGTAAGTGATGATATGGTAATGTGGGCTAGATAATGAATGCTTGAGAATATGGGGGTGAAACATATGTGATGTTTGTGTGGAATTTGGCCTTGAATATGAATAAAATCAAGAAATAAATTTGGCGCAGGATTTTAAGATGGGCAGTTTACAAGCTAGATGGATATATGTATGTTATATTGTGTATATAACTGTTCAATCAGGTGTTTGTCCATTTGGAATTGATCATAGCCTTAAAAGTGGCTAATGACTAGTAGTTTCATTTGGTGATGCATAAGTGACAAATTTTGGCTTAAAGTAGTCAAAATGCACTTGAGTATTTAATTTTTAAATGGAATGTTGGATTTGAATGAAACCAGTGTCACTGGTTAGATAGATTATGAAACAAGTTTGTGTGGGCACTTGAATCACCCCAATTAGACATCAGATGCGAAAATAATGCATATCTGAAGTTCATATCAGATTCTGCAATTTGACAGCATAATCTGATATGTGCACTGTGGTGCATGTGTCTACATGTGACCACATGCCATGGCACATGATACAAAGCGTGGGAGTTATATCTCTGTGCCACATGCCATGGTGCATGTAGCATGAGCCACAGCATATGGCTTACTTTTGTGTAAATTATGATGGTTTGAGTTGCTCTTTGATGTGCTTATGCTAAATATTTTCACTATGTAGTGTTTTACAACTTGAATATTTTATGAAATGGTTTTAGAAATGTTTTATTTGGGCTCCTAAGCTTTCAAAATAAAATGATTTTGAATTGATTAGTAGATTGCATAGAGATTGTAAGGTAATGTCAGTGAGCACATTACAATTTTGAAATAGATTTATATAAATACATATAGAGATTTAATTTATGAATTTATAAATTATGTTATATGAATGACTTGGAATTGAAAAGCTAATTGTATATGAGAATGCATTATTGTATGATTCTGCATAATTAGTGATAGTGTGGGAGTTCACCTTAGGGGGAGTACATAAAAAACTATATGATACCATTGATAGCATGGGTGGCCCTAGTTATGTATAGTTTATTCTAGTAATGTCATGGAAGACATTTCTTCCCTTATGTCTTTTCATTTTTCATTTTTTTCCTTTTATTTTGTTATTAGTTTCTTGAATTTTTAGATTTGATCTTGTGTATTTTATTTTATGTATTCATATTTAGATTTTGACAATCTACATATATACATATATATATACATATATATAGGGTTAATGGTCAAAAATATCCTTGAAGTACACACGAAGGGTCATAAATGATCCTAAACTCAATTATGGTCATTTATATCTCTTAACTTTAAAAAACTGTTGCTCCATTACCCTGGCATTAACTTACTATTATGTAGGTCTTACATATGAATTTTTAATGTTTTTATCATAAAATAGTGCTTGTGGGCCCCACATTATTTTTTAATGGGTTAAAGGTCAATTTTATCCTTAAAGTATATATGAAAGATCACAAATGACCCTAAACTCAACTTGAGATCAATTTTATCCCTCAACCTCTAAGATTTTTAAATTTGTCACCTTACTATTTTCTTCATTCATTTTCTTTATTAATGGGGCCCATTTTAAAATTTTTATTATAAAATATTTAAGTGGGTCTCACCAATCATTTTTTAATATTCTTCTCCTTCTCTCTCTCCTCTCGCCTTTAGTAATTTGAATCAAGGTTGTGTATCATCTAACAAGCTGAGTCCTTGTGTAGAAACTTCTTAGTTGAGAGAAACATGTGCACAGCTAGAGATGCAACATGCGCTCGTTGAGAGCAAAATCCTAAATGAAAAATGGGAAACATAATGCCTGGAGGCTAGCTTTAGATTACAAAATACCACTCAGGGAGTTCGAGCCTAGAACTTGATCTATGACCGGATAGCAACTTGCACATAAGCATACATTTTTCATTTCAAGCATGGGTCAAAGCGATCATAATGCTGATCCCCTCATCTACATAACCCATTCTTGTAGATTTGAATGTAGCATGGTTGTTTTGTAAGATCTGGCTTTTTTGGTTTGAAAATTGAATCAGTGGTCAGCCTGTGCTTGAACGACAACATTCCAAGATCCTTCATTCCCTCTCTTTTCCCATCAACAACAATTTTGACCACTCTTACACGACCTTGATTCAAACTAATGAAGGAAAGAAAGAGGGGAGAGAAGGGAGAGGGGAGAGGGGAGGAGAAAAATATTAAAAAAATGATTGGTAGGAATCATTTAAATATTTTATAATAAAAATATTAAAAATTTTTAAAATGAGCCTTGTAACATCTTGAATTTTTTAATCCTAAGTTTAGCGGTTAATCGGAGGAGGATGGTAATTAATGTGGGATTAGACATTCGAATGATTCCTTGATGATTTGACTTGTTATATTGTATGAGTAGATACGGGTGAGAGGAGTGCATTTCAGGTTGAAGCAAGTATGCGTAGTGAGAATAAATCTCACTGTGCCACATGCTGCAGCTTGTGTTGCATGTGCCACGGCACATAGACTAGAAAATCACTTCTTAAGTTGTGAAATTGGGTGATTTTCAATAGTAAAAATTTGAGAAACACACGAGAGAGGAGAGGTGAAGGGCTGAGAAGCTAAGTCAAGCCATTTCAGGTCATTAGAAGGTGATTCGGATCAATAACTTGTCAGGTAAACTACATATAACTTTTACCTTCCATTATACACAAATTTATCAGAAAATGAGTTATAGAGAAATTGAATAAGTGAAATTTGAGGGGTTTGATTCTTACCCAATAGCAATAAAAAGGTTCTCAGGAGTTAAATTAGAACTTTGTAACTGGTTTAAAGCTGAACAATAGAGCTTTGAACCCGTAGGCTCAATTTTAGCCTTTAAAGAGAGAAAGTTAGGGTAAAAATTTGATTTGAGTAAAATAAGGCCGGTTGAGATGATGTAAAGTAGTAATTGGGTAGTAATAGACCTAGAATGGATATAGAAAAGAATTTATAGATGAATATAGCTCTAAGTAGTAGAAACTAGACCAAATGACTAAAATATGTCAAATATGTTCAGATTAGCACATTAGAGGCATGAGTAGAGGAGGAAGCTTGAGATAAGCTTGTGTGATAGTTGAAATCCACGGGTAACTTTTCTAGTGATAAAAAGGTTGAAGTAACCGAATAACTTTCTTTGTTTGACTGTTTATTGTAACTGTATGTTAATATGCTATGTAGTGGATGAAATGGTTTTAAATTGAGCATGTTTTATAGCATTGTGTGATTGTTGTGTGAAATAACTTTTAATTGAAATAAAGTATTGAAATGTGTGATTTCAAATAGAATGTAATATATGTATATATATATATATATATGTGGGTGTGGGTGTGTGGTGTGTGTGTGTGTGTGTGTTATGTTTGAGAATTGTGAAATGGTAAACGGGAACCTTAAATGGTTCAAAAAAGCATGATTATAGGGGTGAGACTTCACCCGAGTGTAGGAGATGATAAAGACCATATGGTAAGGTTTGCTTAGTACCTAATAGGGTGCGGTGTTGGAAACAATTCTCCTTAGTGCCTTGAAAGGTGTGGTGTTGGAGACGAAAGACTCCTTAGTATCTTTGTGATACAGTGTTAGAGTTAATGATGCCCTATTGTGTGTATTGGGGAAAACCATAGTTTGTATTGTGAGTTAGAACACCTTCAGCTGGATGATTCTACCACTGCAGGTAAGCTTAAGGCCAATGAGAATGTACATTAGTCTAAAGTGAGTCTATGGTTTCATGTCGGGGTGATTTAGAGATTCGGTCAGTAGTGATCATGCTAGCGTGCTATGTGATATGTTGAGATATGTTATGAGATGGCATGAGATCTTATGTGATTAATGAAAAGTTGAGAATGAAATGAGATATGTGATATAAATGTTATTTTAATGAGACTTGAATGATATAATATGATTTACTTCCATATTGTTGCATGTGATAGTTAATAGGAGTAGGTTATTCTGTTATTAAAATTTTTATCTCACCCCTATGGTTACATGTTTATAGGATCGGGAAGTGATCAAAGCAAGGGAAAAGAGTTTGGACCGGCTTGAGTTATGAAGCCATATACTTTAAGTTGTGTAATGAACTGAACCATAATTTTATGTGTATATATGTAAATGAGTTACCATAGGGTTGCATGCATGATTTGAATAGAGATTTTGTGAAATCCAGCCTGATTATGTGTATATGTGTTGATTGAAACAAGGGGCTATGAATTGAGGATATTGTGTTGAAATGATTGTGTTTGGTAAATCTTAAGCCAAAGGACAAATTATGATGAAATGAGTAATTTAGGGGCTAAAATTATATTGTGAACATGAATATGTATGAATGTGTATAGAAATAGCCAAGTGAGCTAAGTTATGCCAAGAAATGGCAAAGTGTGTAAAGTAAGTGAATTGTGAAAATTGGCCATCAAAGGGTTAAATTTCAATATATGAGTATGGTTGTGATTAATTGTTATCAATTAGGTATATTAGATCCTTTTATACTTAATTCAAGGCCTAGTGTGGTCTAATGAGAGAAAGGGATCGATTTGAGCGTTTGGGTGTGCAAAATTTTTTAAAAAAGTGAACTTTTGCACCTGGGTGTTTAAATTTTGATCGGATCATTAGATCATGTCCAAACCTGTCTCATTAGTTAGTTTATGATTAAGTTACGTATTGGCACTTGAATCACTTCGATTGGATGTTGTATGTGAAAATTGTGCACGTCAAAAGTTCATCATTGTTGCTATCAAAATAATAGTAGAAAATTAGATAGGCGTGCCACGGCGCATGGTGACACATGTCACGACGCACGGCACAGAAAGGGTAAGCGTGTGGCTCTGTGCCGCATGTCACAATGCACGTTATACAAGCTACGCATAGACCAATTCTTAATTTTATTTTGTGATGAAATGCTTGCCATTGGGATAGGAATGCTGCTGGGTTATGTCCATTACATATTAGAGGAGTGTATGATTTTCTTTTGCTATATATTTTTCTAATTGTATTGTGAATTGAATGATTTTACAAAATAAGTCTTTGGCCGAAGCTTTTGAAATGAAATTTGATTATTGTGATTGATCTAAGATAGTGGTAACACCGTAATTTTCTCAAATATTGAGTGGATATTGAGGAGGTTACAGGCCCCATTAATAGAGAAAATAAATGGAGAAAATGGCAGGGTGATAAATTTAAAAATCTCAGCAGTAGAGGGATAAAATTGATCATAAGTTGAGTTTAGAGTCATTTGCGACCTTTCATGTATACTTCAGGGATAAAATTAATCTTTAACCCATTAAAAAAATGTAGGGCCCACAAACAATATTTTATAATAAAAACATTAAGAAAATTTATATATGGGACCCACATAATGGTAAGTTAATGCCAGGGTAACGGAGCAATAATTTTTTAAAGTTAAGGGATATAAATGACCTATAGTTGAGTTTAAAGTCATTTATGATCCTTCTTGTGTACTTCAGGGATATTTTTGACCTTTAACCCTATATATATATATATTATTCACACATTTCTTCCCCTTTATGTCTTTGCATTCTTTTCTTCTATACTAACTTTATTTATCTCACTTCCATCCTTAGAAGGAGAGAAATGGTGATTCAAGTTCTTGCTTTTGGAAATTTACTAGAGGAAAATGAGTAAGCAATACAGAAGAAAGAACCAGCACTTGATGTAACATCCTAAAAGTTTAACCCTGATTAACTAAGCTAAATTAGGGTAATTTAATAAATTAATGTGGTGTGTGGCTAGAAGTCTAACGAATATTTTATAGATTGTGGTTTTAACCTTCAATTTGGATCCAAAGTGAAGTTAGGTCACCTATATATAAAAAAGTAAGAAAATTAGATGAACAAAGTTTTGTGCCACATGTCATAGCATACAACACCTCCGCCGCAGCACATATGTGGCAGATCACAAGGGAGGGACCTTTATGGCCAAATTTTTTTGATATTAAATATGAGTCAGACTTGTGAAAAATAGAGAAGAAAGTGAGTTTTGAAAGAGAAGGAAGAAGAGCTCTTGGTTTGGTCCACTAGGGCCTGGAGATTAAAGCCCAAAGGAGTGATTGAAGCTTGTTTATATTAAGGTAAGCTATTACTAACCTCTTTTCTTCCTCTCTACACCATCATGATTTTACAATCTATTGGTGGGTAGAAGTCATTAATGGCCAATTTGGGATATTAATGAGGGTTGTTGGAGGTGTTTGATGCCATTAATGATAGTTTAATAGTCTAATGAAGCTAATGTGAGCTAAAGAGAGAAAATAAACACAATAGGTATGTTTGGAAAGGAGAGATTGTGATTCTGTGAGTTGAGAGTGTTGAGTTAAAGTGTTGGGATTAATCCTCATAAGAATATTAATGATGGTTGATGTGATTAATTATAGATTAATCATCATTTGGCACTATTTGAGCTTGAGAAGAGCTTTGAAAGAAATTGTATTAAGGGGGTAAACCTTTAACCTCTAAAAGGTTTGAGGTAATGAAGGGAAATTTAGTTTGTATATTTGCTTGTTAGTTGATTATATGTTGAAAATTTATTCAAAAATTGTATGATAGTTATCAATTTATTTTAGAAGTAAATTGTGGCAGTTTGACAAATTTATGTGATGTGCAAGTATGTGTTTGAATTGATGAAAATGACACACACACATGGTTGTAATAAAGGGGAGTTGTGAATTGAGATATGTATTGAGCATTATTGTGTTTGTAAATGTGATGAGTATAATGAAATTGATGTTAATGAAATTGGCATGCTAACTGTAACATCCGAAAATTTCAAATCTGAAAAAATTAATTAATTTAGGGATAAATTAGTTAAAAATATGATTAATATATTTAATTATGTTTTTGGGTTGCTAATTGGATTTTTGGATCATATTTGGCTCTAAATTGAGATAGGATGAAAGTTGAATCAAGTCGGGAGGCATCGGGGGGAGAAAAATCCACTTGTTCCTTGCTGCATCGTGAGCCGCGGCTTGCGGGGCGTGAGCTGTGGTGCACGGTGTAGTAGGCAACTTAAAATTTTAAAAATGATCAAAAATGGCAGTTTTGTGGTGTAAAACCTAGAGCACGAAAGGTGCAATTTTGGGCACTGCTAAGGCATCATTTTAGGAGGATTTTGAAGATAATTTGAGCCTTCAAACTCTTAAGTAAGTTTCCTACCCTTCTCCTCTACCTTTTCATCTCATTTTTCCATGGGATTTGGAAGAGGGAGAATTTGGTCTGATTGGATTAAGCCATGAGTCTATATTTTGAAGGTTTCTATTGACTCTAAAGGTTTGATTTAGGTTTATTAATCTTAGATATGTGGTAATATGAAGCTATTTTGTTGTTTGGTGAAAGTTGGATTAAGCCGTAACTTAATTATGGGGTTTTGAAGTGTGATAAGTTGAGATATTAAGTGTTATGTTGTGAGAGAGTTAGAGGGAGGCTCAAAGGAATTGTGTGAACAAATTCTAATCTTAACAAGCCTCTTTGTTGAGAGTATGAGTGACAAGTGGGAGAATTGGGAGGTTATTAATAGCTAATAGTTTTTGTGTTAGTTGAAAATTAACATATAGTACTTGTTGATGTAGATTGTGGTATGGGAAGACTTACCTTGACACAAGAAGAAATTTAGTGCCACGGGTAACCTTTTTGGTGACAAAAGGGTTGAGGTAACTAGATAATTTACATTATTTATTACCTTGTATAACTTTGTTGAATCTATCATGAACATGGACAATAGACGTTATAATGTTAATGCTAGGTCGTTGCCCGTAAGTAACGCGCTGCATGGCTCGAGCACAGTGATAAGTGAGTTAGAGCCGCTGCATCGGCGCCCTGATGTAGTGTTAAATGAGCAAGGGCTACTGCATCATTCTGGACGCACGCGGCTAAAGAAGTTAGTCCATAAGAGCAAAATTAGATTTGGTACTTAGAATGTTGGGACATTAAATTCTAAATCTTTAGAGGTTGTAGGGGTTATGATTCAAAGGAAAATCAATATCCTTTGCCTGCAAGAAACAAAATGGCGTGGAGAAGAAGCTAAGGATATTCAAGGTTTCAAACTTTGGTATACAGGAAAAGTAAGTACACGCAATGGAGTAGGCATCATTATAGATAAGGAGTGGAAGAAGAACGTTGTAGAAGTTAGCAGAATCGGAGACAGAATTATTTCCTTAAAAATAATAATTGGACGTGAGACTGTTAATATTGTTAGCGCTTATGCGCCGCAAGTCGGGACAGAAGCCAGTCTTAAGGAATTATTTTGGGAGGATCTAGAGGGGTTGATTCGACATATACCACAGAGTGAAAAAATTTTTATTGGAGGAGACTTTAATGGGCATGTTGGGAGGGAAGCTGGTCAGTATGCGAGGGTGCATGGTGGTTTTGGTTTTGGAGAGCTAAACAATGAAGGACAAACTCTTCTTGATTTCTCATTGGCGTATGATTTTAAGATTGCCAACACTTGTTTCAAGAAGAGAGATGAGCATCTCATCACTTACAAAAGTGGAGCCTCAAGGTCATAGATTGATTTTCTTTTGGTTAGGAACACAGATAGAAGACTTTGTAAAAATTATAAGGTGATCCCCGGAGATGCTGTTACGACACAACATAGGGTCCTAGTCCTTGATGTGTGTATTATAAGTAAAATCCAAAAACGTCGACAAGTAGTAACACCAAGGATTAGGTGGTGGCAATTAAAAGGTGAGAAGCAAGATATTTTCAAGCGAAATCTTTTGGATAAAGGAATTTGGGAATCTCAGGGAAGTGCTAACATCATATGGGAGGATATGGCTAAAAAGATACGGGAGGTTGCAAAAGTAGTTTTGGGAGAATCGAAAGGTTCTGGTCTGAGAGATAAGGAGTCTTGGTGGTGGAATAATAGTGTACAGGATAAAATCAAGTATAAGAAGAACTGTTTTAAAGCAATACATTTGTGTAACAATGAGGAAAATTGGGAGAGGTACCGTATGGCTAAGAAGGAAACTAAGAGAGCTGGGGGTGAAGCTCGTTCTAAAGCTTTTGAAGAATTTTATAAGAACCTTGAGACGAAGGAAGGAGAGAAAATATTTATAAGATTGCCAAGAGTAGGGAAAGAAAATCAAGAGATCTAGAACATGTAAGGTGTATTAAGGATGAAGAGGGAAGAATTTTAGTTACAGATGATGAAATTAAAAATAGATGGGAGACTTACTTTTCTAAACTTTTCAATGATGGAGAGGATTCATCTAGTAACTTGGAGGATTTAGTAACTGATGAAGGAGAACAAAATTTGTCATTCTATCGAATAATACGTGATAAGGAGGTAAAGGAAGCTCTTAAGAAACTGGCAAATGGTAGATCCAACGGACCTGATTGTATACCTATTGAAGCGTGGAAATGTTTAGGTGAAGAAGGGGTGAGATGGTTAACTAAGTTATTTAATGTGATTTTACGGTCCAAGAAAATGCCTGATGAGTGGAGGAGAAGTACATTAATTCCTATTTATAAAAATAAAGGAGATATTCAGAATTGTACTAACTATAGAGGGATTAAACTCATGAGCCACACAATGAAATTGTGGGAGAAAGTAATTGAGCACAAGTTGAGATTGGAGACAAGTATTTCTGAGAATCAGTTTGGTTTCATGCCAGGTAGATCAACTACAGAGGCGATTTATCTACTAAGGGGATTAATGGAAAAGTATCGTTGTAAAGATAAAGATCTACACATGGTTTTTATTGATTTGGAAAAAGCTTATGACCGTATACCAAGAGAAGTGCTTTGGAAAGCGTTGGAAAAAAAGGGAGTACGGATTGCTTATATTAAAGCCATACAAGATATGTATGAGGGGGTAAAAACTATTATAAGAACACCTAGTGGTCAAACAAAGGATTTTCCTATAAAGATTGGACTACATCAGGGATCATCTCTGAGTCCTTATTTGTTCAACTTGATTTTAAATGTTTTGACGGAACATATTCAAGAGGAAATCCCGAAATGTATGCTCTTCGTGGATGATATAGTTCTTATAGCAGAGACAAGAGAAGAGGTTAATTGTAAACTTGAGTTATGGAGGAGGACATTGGAATCGAAAGGTTTTCGTCTGAGTAGAAGTAAGACGGAATATTTATATTGTAAATTTGGTAAAGGAATATTCGACAATAATTTGGAAGTGAAATTGGGAGATCAAATTATACCTCAAGTGGAAAAGTTTAGACATTTGGGAGCCATTATTCGAAATGATGGCGAAATCAGTGGAGATATTTCACATAGAATTCAAGCTGGGTGGTTTAATTGGAGAAAAGCTAAAGGAGTTATTTGTGACCGTAAGGTGCCTAATAAACTTAAAGGAAAGTTTTATCGCACTGCTATCAGACCGGCAATGTTATATAGTAGTGAATGCTGGGCTCTAACAGGACAGCAAGAGCATAAAGTTGGAGTAGCAGAGATGAGAATGTTACGATGGATGTGCGGACATACACGTACAGATAAAATTTGAAATGAGCACGTACGTGAAAAAGTGAGGGTGGCACCTATTGAGGAAAAAATGGTAGAAAATCGGTTGAGATGGTTTGGGCATGTACAAAGAAGACCAAGGGAGGCACCAGTGAGAAGAGTGGAACATATAATTTTGAGTCCGATTAAGAGAGGTAGAGGAAAGCCTAAGAGAACACTCTTGGAAGTTGTTGAACGCGATCTCTTAATTAATAATATTCCTAAAAGTTTGATAAATGATAGAGCACAATGGCGTCTTGCAATCCATGTAGCCGACCCCACCTAGTGGGATAAAGGCTTGTTGTTGTTGTATTACCTTGTATAAGTTATTCTTAAGTTGCTTTCCTATGATTTATTGAGTATATATGTATAAATTCTTTAAAGGTTAACTATTTTAAAAAATGAGTGGAGTATTGGTTTGTGAAATTCTATATTTTTGAAGTAATTGGTAAGATTTGTTATATTTGTTTGGAAAGTTGTTTATGTATGGTCAAGTAGAGATATGTAGTGAATTGTGGCATATTAGAGGGTGGGAGATCACCCTAGTGGAGTTAGTGAAGATTAAGTCCATATGGCACTGCTGGCACGTCGGGACACCAGGTGCAACATTTACTCTCCTTAGTGCCTGAAAATGGGTGTGGTGTTGGAGACTTACTCTCCTTAGTACCAAAAGGGTGTGGAGTTGGAGAATATGCTCCTTAGCATCCGTAGGATACGATAGTGGAGTAATGACACCCCAATTACTTGTAATGGGAGAACTAGTAGTCCAGAAGTAGTTTAGGACACCTTGGCCAGGTAGTCTTACAATGAATGGTGAGCTTGGGACCATATATGTGGTTTGGTTTCATGAAATAGCTTATCGGTTCAGTCAGGAGTATTAGAGGACCAGATGGTTAAGGATCATGCATGTAACTTGTGGTGATTTTATATGGTGTGATTATGTTACTTATTTTAATGCTTGTTTATAACTTGGCATGATAATCAATAATGTAGGTTATCTTAGTTACTGAGATTTTTATCTCACCCTGTGGTTATCATTTGACGGGTTCTACTGCTGAGACTGAGCGAGGGAAGGAATCGGGCAAGGATTAGTAGATTTGCCACATTGAATAGTAATGCCTGATTTGGTCTGAGTGGTGTACATAAACTTATTATATGATATTATATGTTGCCAACTAGGAATGCATAGCATTTTGATTGGTTGCACTTGTTTCATACTATGTTATTTTGTATTTTAGCCCAATTATATATGATATGAATATGTGGCAATTTTTGTGGTGATGGGCTAAAATACTTTTACAAGTACAAGGAATGTTTTATCTATATTGTGACAATGTATATGTAATGTATTATGTGGCAATAGAGGCTAAATAGTGTATATGGTGTTGATTTGGTATTTTGGCCATATTAGGTAAAATGGCCATGGAGTGGCCAAATTTTGTGTTTGGTATGTTTTTATGTGTTTGAATGTTCACTCAAGTGTATTTTGGTTTATTGAACTTAGTTCAAGCCTTACAATGGGTTAATGGTATAAGTTATGAGCTTTGGGTACATGAATGCTTGAAAGCCGCTTTAAAAACTGACTTTTGCATTTGAGTATCTAAAATTCTCATACGATGTTAGATCATAACAAAACTTGTACCATTAGTTAGTTTATCAAATAAGCTTTGTGTGGACGCTTGAATCACTCTAATCGAACATCGAATGTGAAAATGGTGTGCATTCAAATTTTATCTAGAAAAGCTGTCATGATAGCATTGCTGTCATGGACATATGTGCCGTGGTGCATTTCGCACAAGCCGTGGTGCACGGTACAGTGAAAAAACTTGGATTTCTGTGCCACATGCTGCGGTGTATAGATCAAAACACTAAAAAATGACATTTTTGGCCTTGTTTTGAAGTGTTTTGCTTCCCAAAACTTTTCCATTCTTCCAATGCCTTTATAAATCATTAAGTTTGAGCTCAAACTATCAATTTAAAAGGTTTTTATGGGATCTCAAATTTTCCAAAAATTATTTCTAAAGCATTATGTTTTAACCCTTATATAGATAATATGAGCTTAGGAGCAATCTTTGCTCCTAATTATGATTGTTGGTTGTGATTATGTGGTAAATTTTGATAATGTCAAGGTGGACATTACACTAACTGCTAATGTTATATGTATGGCATGATCATTTATGATGAGATTTTGCGTAAAAAGAAGAGTAATGACCAATTCTATGTGGTATTAGTTGCTTATCATTAGAATTGAAAAGCTAGCCAGGTTGCCAACTATTAGAATTTGGAGGTAGCCATTGTCTCACTATTGTTGAAGGATTGTCCCACTATTTTGGAGGGACTCGAACCTAACTAGTCTCCACTGATTTATAAGGAAGCTAGATTAGGGGTATGACACTCTATGGTTATTAGCATTGGGGGAAAATATAACTTACCAGTGAGTGTAGTAGACTTAGTCGGGAAGCTCCTTATGAATGTAAGGCTTAGGTAGTTCGAGTTCATGGACATAGCCTACTAAATAGCCAATATTTTCATGTTGGAGATATCGAGAGGGTATAAGGATGGCATTGATCATGCATATCATATCTCGATTACACGGTTGTTGTTATTATAGTTTGACATAATTTGATAGAGGCATATGATTGTTAGTATTCTGTCCTTAAATGTGATTTGATAATTATAATTGATGTTAATTTTGATATATGTTTATGGCTAACTACATGGTTGTTAGTATTGTGATCGTAGCAATATTTAGAAAACAAATAAACATGTGAAAGTAGTGTAATTTCCATTTGCATCCTTATGATTGATTAACTTGCATTTGCACATACTAGATTAACCTTGGTTACTGAGTGGTTGTACTAACACTCCCTTTTCAATATCACAGGAGGTAGCTCATTGTATAGAATCGAGGATAATGACTTGAGGCATAGGATTCTGTGAATACTAACTATAGGTCTTTTGTAGATTTAATTTGTGTATTTTAATTGATAATTTGCCAACTAGGAGTGTATTGTTTTAATTACTTGTAGTATTAGATGTTTTGAATTTAATTTGTGTATTTTAGGCCCTAAGGCATTTGTACATTTTTTTTTGCCAGAGGGAATTTGTATGTTAAATCTTGATGTTTAGACAAAGCAAAAATACTAGTGCAAATATGATATATATGTTGTGGATGATTGTAAAGGAGAATCATGAATGTCATAATGATTTGGCTCCCCCTTATGTTTTTGTGATCAAGGGGTTGTGAAAATGTGATATATGTGTGATTGAATGATCATGGTGTATTGTACAAATCCTTTGTAGTCAATTCAGCATGATCTAAGGGTTTGTATGAGTTTTTGGCACTTTGATTGAATATTTGACACCTAAGTTTTTTTGTTAATAGTAAAAAGAAGTGAGTTTGAAAATTGGTGTCTAACTTTGGGTTATAAATGATTTGAATGTGAAACTAGTGTTATTAGCTAAAGCTTGAAGAAAGCTTTTTATAAATAATTAGATCACCTCAATCGACGTCAGATGGAAAAACGGGGTATGTTGGAAGTTCACCCAAAAAAATTATCATTTCATAGCCAAATTGCTATTAAACTCATGCAATATGCCATAGTGCATAGCACAGAGATGTGCCGTGGCACATTTGCAATATGTTGTGATGTACCTATATTGTTTTATTGAAATGATGTTTTTTAATCTTAATGTAAATACTTTAATACAAAGTGGATTCCCATGCTTCTATAAACAAGTTTTGTTTTAATTTTGATTTATGAAAGAGACCAAACGTGTTTTAAGGTTTAGAAAACTTGGAATCCCATTTATGTGATTTTTACAAACTTGGTAATCCTCCTGGGTTATTTCCATTGTTACCTTAAATTTTGAAGATAATTGTGAATTAGTAAGGGCGACCTTACACTTGAGCAACCTAAACCTCAGGGAAATGATGCATTGTTAGAAGAATTACGATATATGATGATTGAGATTAGGAGGACAGTTCAAGACCATGATGCTTTGCTAAGAAATAGAGGTCATGGTGAGAGTAAGACAATAGGAAATAAAGGTAAGCTAGAATAATAAGAGGTGCATGAAAGTGGGCTGGGATTGTCTCAAGGTTCTAGTAGTAGGCTGTAATAATATGGAAATGTTGGTGGTAATGGTATGAAGGTATATATTAATAAAGCTTGGAAGGAATTGGTAAAATCAAACTACTATGATATATTTAATGTGCCTTCTAATAAAAGGAATTGATGTGATAGTTGGGATGAACTATTTAGTAGCCTATAATACTACTTTGGATTATGCTGGAAAATGGTTTCTTTACCTGTATATGTTGTACTTATAGCTACACCTGGTCAACCCAATTATCTTATGTGATGCAAGCAGAAAAGTACATACAATAAGATTATCAGGTGTATATGGTTTTCTTTTCAATTTTTAGGGTCTATGATGGGGCTATCGAAAATATTAATGTGGTTAATAAATTTTTACAGGTGTTTTTTGACAATATGTTTAGGTTATCTCTAGATTAGGAAGCAAACTTTTTGATTGATCTATCCTAGGAATTAAGCCAATCTCAAATGCTCCACATTGAATGTCCCTATTGAAATTAGCAAAACTTAAAAAGAAGCTTGAGGAGTTGTTAGAAAAAAGATTTATCAGGCCAAGCATATTGCCTTGGGGATTGCTTATGTTGTTTGTCAAGAAGAAGGATGTTAGTTTAAGGCTTTGGATTAACTACTGATAATTGAATAAATTAGCAGTGAGGAACAAGTATCCTCTGTCGATAATTGATAATCTATTAGATTAGTTAGTAGGAGCATTGGTTATTAGGATAGACTGGTACTCAAGGGGGGGATGAATTGGGTGACATTTTAAACTTTTGAAAACTTGAAAAGAGTGAAGAGTTAAAGAGTGAAGGAAGAAGAAGACACACTTGGGATTTATACTAGTTTATCCATAAACTTGGCCTATGTCTAGTCCTCAAGATTACACTTGAGATTTTTGACTAAAATCATAAGCTTCAATGGGTGCTTGCAACTACAGAACAACTCTCAAGACTAACCTTGTCTTGATTCACTTAACACACCTTGCTACAAGCTAACAAGTTGTTACAACACTTGAAAATTTCTTTTCAAGATTTCTGAGATCTTAACAAAAACTTTTTATAAAAACTCTCTTAAAAAGTAGATAAGAATACAAATGAAAGCTTATAAACCTTTGAGAGCTTTTCACAATTTTTTTTAAGAATAATGAAAGAATGCAATGCGTAAAATCACAATTTAAAAGCTCTTTAAATGCAAAACTGATAATTTGTTTTGCTCAAAGATCATTAGTCTCTATTTTGGTTCAAAATGAATCATTTATATTGTTTTTGGAAGTTGATAGATTGTTAGAACAGTGATTCTATCTGTTGGTGCATTTTCTTGTGAGTGACCGATATAATCATGGGTGATTTTGCACTAAGGAAGTTTCATAAAACTAAATGTGATAGATCACCTGTGAACACCTTGTCCTCTCATGCGTGGTTTTGTACTTCTGATTAACCATTCAGTTCTATGTGCTTAATCAAGCATAGTACCTCATTGCTCTCGATCTCACGTGGTTTAGCACTTATTAATATACTAACATATTAAAGTGCTAAAACTTGCGAGTACACCATTTGTTCTCATGCGTGGTTTTGCACATAATGAACTATTATCAGTTCTGTGTAACAAATCACGTATGGAACCCCTCCTCTCTCATGCATGAAATAGCTGGCAGAATGCCAAAGCCATACAATGTGATCAAAACTCATGTGAAACCAAAAACATATCACGTAAATTTATTTGATACATATTCATACATGGAATAAAACACAACTCAAGCAAAATATTGCATGATTAAGAGATATGGATTTGTGAGTCAATAATCATAAATGTGAATAATTTTAGCTTGGTTTGAGAAGATTTAAGACTCAACAAAATAAAGTATGATTGTTTGACAAGTGACAAATCACACGTGGCTACCATCAGTCTCACACATAGTTTTGCATTTAATCACAATACAATGAAGCACGAGTACTAAAATTTGCATGGACAATAAAGCCTTTTACGTGTGGTTTTACATGCAGAGATAAAGCATAAGACAGCATATAGTGCAAGTTCTTAATCATGCGTGAAGCACTTCTTCATACTTATGTGATTTTGCTGTCAGTGTGCCTAACATGCAAAAATTTATGAGTGAACTGCAGAATCATGAGTGATTTTGCCTCTTCACTAGGCAAACTTTTTCTATGAAGAACTATATGCAAGAAGGCCATTGTTTGAAAGCTTCAACATATTTAGATGAGTCTTAATGTGTGTAAAAGAGACATATGATGCATTCATTTAGTAATTAAAAAAAGTAATTAAGCTCTTTAAGTTTTCACATTGAATCTAAGAAAATTTAGATTACTTATCCTAAACTTCTTCATCTTCTATTAATTCTTCATGCTCCTAAGGTTTTTTCTTCATCTATGATTCTTTATATCTGCACATATAACAAATACCTCTTCCTTTGATTTTATAATCATAAAAAATACATGATCCAATAATCTATCCCTTTTTGATAATGACAAAACCTCAAGATTAAGGTTCTTTGTTATGTTGAATATAAAAATCCCCTTTAAACTGATATGGGAGAATTGAAAGATAAAAGTGTAGAATTAAGTAAAGAGATTGAATCATATAGATGAAAACATAAAATTCCATTGATAACAGAAAATATTATAGTCATATCATTAAAGAAAAAAAATTTCTTCCTAAGGCTTAATTTTATACACAACTCTCCCTTAAGCCTGGCTTATCTTTCTATATATTTCTTCTCTCCTTTTAGCATCATTAAAAAGATATAGGCCTTCCCAAGAGAAAGGAAACTTGATATCTGAGATAAGCTTTCAAGATTTCTATATTAGATAAAGAATTTAGATTGAAGGTAGAAGTTGACAGAACAATTACCCAAGTGAAAGAATCATTTGAATCTATAGGTGGAATAGGATTCAAAGGTTCATTTGAGCTATCAGTAGCTTGAGGAAAGGATAGGGATGATTCTAGATTAGCATCTTCAACTTGCTCTTCAGGAAGTATAGCAGCTTAATGGTGCTGAGGCTTATCTTCAAGTCCTTAAACCTTTGGTTCTTTAATGAGGGGTTCCTTAATAGTTTAGCAAAGGGAAGGTTTGGTTTGTCTATATTTAAGGATAGATTTCTTCCTTTGAAAAGTTTTTGTTATTGATTGAGTAGAGGAGATGGCTAGTGAAGTTATAGGCATTGGCATGGATGAGGGTGTGGCAGGTTCTCCAACATTTTGAGTGAGTTTACCAACGAGTTTGGTAAGACTCATATCATTAATATCTTTAAAAGGTTTCTCAAATAAAGGAGTTTCTGTAGTTTTGGCTGTGTCTAAGGATTTTGGTGGAGAGGAAATATGAGGAAGTAACATACCATTGAAAGGATGAATAGGCTTTGAAGTATCATGATGGCTTTGATATTCAGATTGGGATTCTAGAGGTTGGTGTTCTAGGTGAAGATGGATGGATGATCCTTAATCTCTTTGAGAAAGAAGATTTTATTGCTCTCGAGAAGAAGGGTCAACTGGTAAGGGCATTTTAAATGGGGAGTGAGGTCGATCATAGTGTGTTTTAGAGGTTGAGGGTGAATCTACTATGTGCACCAAACCCTTTTTGAATCTTGAAGGACCAGTCTCATCTTTTTATCTGATAGTTCCTCCTTATGTCTCTGAGATCCTAAGGTGATTCATGATTCTATCTAGCTTGCCATTTAAATATAGCATCATGTTATTAAGTCCCTTGATGTTATTTTTAAGATTCACCACTGTTTGGTCAAGCTTTCCTTTAATTCTATTAAGGATTTTATATAGGAAAGCATTTGACATGTCAGGTGGAGTAGGCATTTGAAAAGGGGGTTGAGATGAAGAAGCTCCAGTAGCCTTTGATGTTCTAGCAGCAGCTTTCTTATGTAACTTATTTTTCTTCCTTGCTGCAATAGGATTAGCGAGCTCTTCTTACTCCTTAGGAGCAAAAATGTTCCCTTCTAGCTTGAACTTCATTTTGTAGAGTGTAGTATCCTTAAATTCTTCTGGCTCCAGCACTGCTCCTTTAGTATTGACTCAAAATCTTTTTAAAATAGTTGATACGATTGATGCAAAGTAAAGATTTTGGTCTTTCTTCTGTTCCTTCTTCCTCTTAGTGTCAACTTTAGAATTATACAGCATCTTAGTCAATATATAGTGACACATATTTATCTTTTACTTCTTGATCATTTTAGTAAGGAACTCAATCTTGAACTCAGTGCAAGTGTTGGAGGCTGTCCTCTTGTTAAGAAAGAACCTTGCTACTACATATGCTAGCATTTGATACTTGAAAGGGAATGAAGTTAGTCTAAAGATGAAATTAGGCTTCAAAGCCTCCTCAGGTACATCTTCTGTTATCATAATTGCTTTATATTTCTCTTCATTTATGTTTTATTTGGGAGCATTTCTTTGATTAGTATGATCAAACTCTTGAAGCTCCAGACCCCTTACTTCAAGACCAAGTATATATCTTAAGCTCTTTGGAGTGAAGTATATAGGACACCCTTAGACATTGACCTTATAAGTCTTCTTTTGCTTATCCCATCCGAACCTAGCATAGAAGGCCTTCACTACTTCAGTTAAGTATGAGAGGTTAAGCTTTAAGAAGCCTTTGTAGTCACTTAAATATTTATCTAAATCAAAGTTATGAGCTTTGATAAAAGAACTATATTTGATGCAATGACGTGTGACCACCATAATAAAAGAGAAGTACTAATTGAACCTGGATTGATGCTCGGAGCTCAGAAGCTTTCCATCTTTGATATTTGCCTCTGAAACTTCACTTGAAGGCATATTGCTACCATGATTGGACAAGTCTCTATCAATTATGATCAGAGCTTCTTCTTGTTGATTAGTTGTAGTAGGCTCTAATGTAGAAGAAGGCTCCTTGGATTTTCTTGGAGTTTTGAGCCTCTTGGATGATCAAGAAGCTAATTTGATGCCTTCTCCCATCAGAGCTTCTGAGAATTTTCTCTTTTTCGTATCCTCTTCACTTGTTCCCTTTCCAGTCTCCTTTGTTCTTGCCATTGCAGAGAAGTTTAATAAAATATAAGAATTTAGGTTGAAGAAAGAAATGAGTTTAGAGTGAAATGAGATGCAAGAAGAAGATTAGAAGTGATGGGCAAAGTAATTCGAATGCCAAAATGGCCAGAGAAGAATTAGGGAGGCAATTAAGAAGGAAGGATTGAGTAACAACTAAAAAAAATGAATACTAGTTCACACGTGAAAATGAAGATAGATGAGGAAGATATATATAGATAATGTAGGATCATGCATGAGAAATAATTAATTTCACGCATGATTTAGCACTTTTAGCTAACCAAGTGGTAAATCTCGTTTGTGATAGACAAGTTTCATGCATGATCTTGATAGCAAGTATAATGTTCAAATAATGCACAATAAATACAGGTAAAGTCACATGTGACCATAAATTACTTTCAAGTATGAAATGACTGTAATTGAATACCATGCTCTTAGGAAGGCATTCCACACAAGTAAGCCTTCCTCTATCACACATGATTTAACACATCTTAGGAAGAAAGATTCATTAAGTGCTATTTCACACAAGCAAGATTAACATCTTCATGCATGATTTAACATAATTTAGAAGTGAAGACATCCTAAGTACTATTTCGCGTGGGTAAGCATATCTATTTCACACGTGAAAATGTAGCCATATAGAGAGAAACACATAATCAAGTAAATTCACTTAAGATATACCTCTTAAACATACAAGAACCATTTTCTAATAGTAATAACCAATCTTTTAAACATATTGTATCTAATCTTCTGACGTTTTCCTTTAAGATTTGCCTTGATTTATTCTAATGAGGTCAGGATTCATAGATTTCTTCCTATAAAAACAACTTAAGACAACTCTGAAGCTTAAGTTATAAAAGATTCAAAATGTAATTTATTTAAATTTAAGAGACTTACAACTTATTGGGATTTACCATTTCCAATTCCTTTCTAATGAATGTGAATTGTTCTTTAGCCAGGGGTTTGTTGAAAATATTTACTAGTTGTTTAGTGGCAGAAAGAAATTCCAATATGACATCCTTCTTTTGCACATGATCTCTTAAGAAATAGTGTCTAATGTCAATGTGCTTAGTTCTTGAGTGTTAGACAGGATTCTTAGCTAAGTTGATAGTGCTAGTGTTGTTACATCTGATTGGAATTTCCTTGAGATCAACTCCTAAATCTTCCAATTGTTGTTTTAACCATAATATCTATACATAATAGCTTCCAGCCACCAAGTATTTAGTTTCACATGATGATAAGGACACACTATTTTGTTTCTTGCTGAACCATGATATTAATGAGCTATCAAAAAACTGACAAGTTCCACTAATACTCTTTCTATCTGTCTTGTATCTTCCATGATCAGCATCTGAGTAAGTAATCAATTCAGGCTTTCCTCCTTTTAAAAACTATAGTCCTAGCTGTGTAGTTTGATTCAAATACTTGAAGATTCTTTTCACAGCCATTAGATGTGATTCTCTTGGATTAACTTGAAATATTGTACACATATCGATACAAAACATGATGTCAGGTTTGTTGGCAGTTAAGTAGAGTAGTGATCCAATCATTTGCCTAAATTTTGATTGATCCTCCTTTTTTCCTTGTTCTTCCTTATCCATTTTGATTGATGCACTCATAAGTATGTTGCTTGGATTTAAATTTTTGAATCCAAACTTCTTTAGAAATTCTTGAATGTACTTGGTTTGGCTTATAAGGATCCCATCCCTCATTTGCTTGATTTGAAATTCGAGAAAGAAGTTTAGCTCTCCCATCATAGATATCTCAAATTCTCCTTGCATAATCTAAGCAAATTTCTCACAAAGAACCTCGTTACTAGCTCTAAAAATAATATCAACAATATAAATTTAAACTACTAGGATATCATTACCTTTAGTTTGATAAAATAGTGTTTTATCCACCATTCCTCTTTTAAAGTTATTATTTAATAGAAAAGTACTTAACCTATCATGCCAAGCTCTTGGTGCTTGCTTCAATCCATACAATGCTTTCTTCAATTTATAAACATGATTTAGCACTGATGGATTCTCAAATCCTGGAGGTTTCTCTATATAAAATTCTTCATTAATTAGTCCTTTCAAGAATGCACTTTTAACATCCATTTGATAAAGTTTAAAATCTTTAATGCAAGCAAAAGCAAGTAAAAGTCTAATAGCCTTAAATCTAGCAACAAGAGTAAAGGTTTCATCATAATCAATACCTTTTTCTTGATTATAACCTTTAGCTACTAGCCTGGCCTTATTCCTTACCTTAATACCAGTTTCATTAAGTTTGTTTCTAAAGACCTATTTTGTCCCAATAACAGGATGATCAGTTGGTCTTGGTACCAAATCCCAAAATTGACTTCTCTCAAACTAGTTTAACTCTTCTCTTATTGTTATAAGCCAATATTCATTAGTTAATTAGAAGGTTCAGTATTAGAAAGAAATACACTGAAATGGCATACTTCTCTAAGTGAACCTCTTGTTTTAACTCTATTACCAACTTCTCCAATAACTTGATCAATGGGATGTGACTTATTATATCTCCAACCTTTTGAAAGATTATTTGTCTCTCTACTTTGATTATTAATCATGGTATCATTGTTAGTTTGATTTTCCTCATTTTCTTTCAGCGAAAGATCATCAAGAGGAAGATTCACAATTTTTTCTTCTTTGTTCTCATATGATAAGGATTCATCAAATCTAACATGAATTAACTCTTTAACAGATAAGGTTCTTTTGTTAAAGAATCTAAAAGGTTTACTTCTATTGGAATGACCAAGAAATATAGCTTCATCTCTTTTAGAATCAAACTTATCTAGATTATCCTTACCATTATTGAGTACAAAACACTTATAGTCGAATACATGAGGATGAGAGATGTTAGACTTTCTTCCCTTGTAGAGCTCATAAGGAGTTTTATTCAAAATAGGTCGAATATGTGCTCTGTTGGTTATATAGCATGCTATACTCATGGTATTTGCCTAAAAATATTTAGGAAGTTTCTTCTCATTCAGTATGGTCCTTGCTATTTCTTTCAGGGTTCTATTCTTTCTCTCTACAACTTCATTTTGTTAAGGTATTCTAGGAGCTGAGAATTCATGACTAATTCCTTGTTCTTCACAAAACTCAATAAAGTTGAAATTGTCAAATTCTCTACCATGGTTACTTCTTATCTATATAATTTTCAAACCTTTTTCATTTTGTACTTTGGCTACAAATGCCAATAAATATTCAAAGGTTTAATCCTTATGAGATATGAAGATAGTCCATGTGAACTTAGAATAACTATAGCAAAAGTGCAGAGATTAGCCCCTAGACTTTTTATCCTTGAAGGACCAATTAGATCTATATGAAGCAATTCAAGGGGCCTTGATATGGATACTACATTTGTTCTTTAAAATGTAGTATTGGTTTGTTTGCCTTCCATATAAGCATCACATAGCTTGTTAGCTTTTTATTTTAACTTTGGCAGTCCAATGACAAGTTTCTTCTTTATAAGCTTGTCTAATTGCTTCATGCTAACATGGGCTAATCTTTTGTGCTACAACCAACTCTCATCATTCACAAAGATGAGACATTTTGTGTTTAGTAAGTCATCATCACATAGATTTATTGAATATACATTTTGAACTCTCTTTCCTTCTAGGATGGTTTTCCCTATTTTGTCATCTCTCACAATGTAATGCACAACATTAAAAATAACCTCATAACCCTTGTCACATAATTGACTTATGCTTAAAAGGTTATGTCCTCAACCATCAACTAAATAAACATTATCAATACAAGGAGAGTTAGATGCATTCTTACCAACTTTACTTATACCGAGAATTCTTCCCTTTGCATTATTCCCAAAGGTGACAGTTCCACCATCTTTGTTTTCTACCATATATAAAAACATGGAGCTATCACCAATCATGTGTTTGGAGCAGTCATTGTCTAGATATCACTTTTTATTTGTGGCTTTCCTTGATACCTACACAAATGTCATGTTTTTTTAGGTACCCAAATCTATTTGGGTCTTGGTGAGTTAGTAGATCCCTTTAGAACCCACTTCATATTTTCACTCAACCCTTACTTCCTTGAATACATGACTTAGTCATGTGATCTTTTTTATTGCAGTAGAAACAAGTGAATTTAGGTGAGTTAGTCACAGTGGCAGGAATAAAGAAGTTCTTGTAATATTTTTACTTCTTATTCAATTTATAGCCTATGCCAGTTTTATCAAAAACACTTCTTTGTTGACTCAAACTTTGGTTTAAATAATCTCTACCCTTAATAAATTTTTCAAGTGTATTTTTTAAACCTTCCTTTTCAAAAATATGAAGAAAACAATTAGTACATAAGGTTTCTTTTTCCACAACAATAATATTCTTTTTCAAGGCATCATTTTTAGATTTAAGAATTTCAAAAATAATAAATTTCTTTTTAACTTGTGAAATATTTTTCATAAGAAGAAAAGACTCATTGTGTAATTCTTCAAAAGTAATTTTTAGCTCTTCAAACGTAAAATCAAATTTAGAATTTACTTAATTAGGGTAGACTTTTTAAAGGCTAATGTTAAAATCAAATAGTAAATCTAGTCTTTAATTAGTCTGAATTGTTTACCTAATCAAAATGGCTTTTGTCCATTAGGCACAAATTTACTTCTTCTTTCGTGGACTCCTCATCACTGTCACCCCAGAATGAAGAAAGATAAGTTTTGAATTTCTTATTGTCATACTTGTAGCTTTTACTCTCTTGCTTTAGAGGGCAGTTAGTGTTAATGTGTCCAGGCTTCTTGCACTTGTAGCAAATTATCTCTTTTTCTTTCTTCTTTGAGAATTTCTCCCTAAACTTTTTCTTCCCAAAGAATTTGCCAAATTTCTTGGCAAGTATAGCCATTTCTTCATTAGAGTCATCACTATTACTTGCTTCAGACTTAGATTCTTCCATTATTACTATTAAGGCCAATGACTTCTTCTTTTTATCAGCATCTTCCTTTAGCATGGATAATCTTCTTTCATACTCGACAAGACTTCGTAACAAAGCTGCCACAAATCTCATGGAATCACTTTTTACTTCTTCAATAGTAATAATTTTGGTTGCCATTTAGTTGGGAGACCTCTCATAATTTTTTTGACTTGCTCCTTCTGAGTATATGT
Organism: Prosopis cineraria; assembly: GCF_029017545.1. NCBI lineage: Eukaryota > Viridiplantae > Streptophyta > Magnoliopsida > Fabales > Fabaceae > Prosopis > Prosopis cineraria. The sequence continues at coordinate 16,503,465 of NW_026555344.1, forward strand.
CTTTCTAAGTACTGCAAGCTTGTTTACCATGTGTGTATATCTAACTTGCATATCCTTGATATTTTCTTTAGGCTTCATCTTGAATAACCCATATTAATTGCTGAGTTAAAGTACTCATTTTATTTTCCTTGACTCCTTTAGTGCCTTTATGAGCAATCTCTAGAGCATCCTAGATCTCTTTGTAGTCTCTAGATTACTCACTCTGAAATATTCTTATTGACTCAAGGCACTTGCAATGATCAACATTGCCTTGGAGTTGAGCAGTACAAGTTTTTCTTACTCAAGTTTTTCTTCATTTTCAATAAGTTCACTCCTTTTTTTTCTTATGAGTTGTCCTTCTACAATTTTGTATGGAATATAAGGACCAATTTCGACAATCTCCCATAAATCATGGTTAAAGCCCTCAAAGAATAATCTCATCTTTCTTTTCCAGAAGGTATAATTTTCATTATTGAATCTTGGAGGCCTATTAATTGTAGCACCTTTAGGTAGAATACTGTCATCAAAACCACCAATAGGATCCTCTTAGACTATTAAGTCTTTTATTAAGAGTTAAAGCTTTGATACCAAATGTTAGCATAGGCTGGCACTTAAAAGGGGGTGAATTAGGTGGCACTTAAAACTTTTGAAAACTTGATAAGAGTAAAGAGCTAAAGAGTAAATGAACAAGATGACACACTCAAGATTTATACTAGTTCAGCTACAAACTTGGCCTATATCCAGTCCTTAAGATCACACTTGAGATTTTCAACTAAAAACACAAGCTTCAATGGGTGCTTGCCACCATAGTATAACTCTCAAGACTAAACTTGTCTTGATTCACTTAACATACCTTGCTACAAGCTATCAAGTTGTTGCAATAATTAAAAATTCTTTTTTAAGATTTTTGAGATGATAATAAAGGCTTTCTACAAAAAACTCTCTTAAAGAGTATATGAGAATACAAATAAAAGCTTATAAACCTTTGAAACCTTTTCACCATTCTTTTCAAGAATAATGAATAAATGTAATGTGTAAAATCATAATTTGAAATCTTTTAAAATGCACAACTAATAATTTATTCACTCATAGATCATTAGTTCATGTTCTAGTTCAGAATGAAGCACTTACATAGTTTTTAGAAGTTGACAGACTATTGGAATAGTGATGCTATCTGTTGATGTATTTTCTTATCAGTGATTGGTACAATCACGTGTGATTTTATACTAAGGAAGTTTCAAAAAACTAAATGTGATAGACCACGCATGAACACCTTGCCCTCTCATGTGTGATTTTGCACTTTTGATTAACCATTCAGTTTTATGTGCTTAATCATGAATGGTACCTCATTGCTCTCTCACGTGGTTTAGCACTTATGAATATGCTAACATATCAAGGTGCTAAAACTTATGAGTGCACCACTTGCTCTCACACGTGGTTTTGCACATAATGAACTATTATCAATTCTATATGACAAATCATGCATGAAACCCCTACTCTTTCACGCGTGAAATGGCTGGCAGAATGCTAAAGCCATTCAATATGATCAAAACTCATGTGGAACTAGAAACATATTACACGTGAAATTGCACGCACTAATGCATAAACTTGTCTGATGCATATTCATGCATGGAATAAAGCACAACTTAAGCAAGATTTTATATGATCAAGAGATATGGATTTGTGAATCAATGATCATAAATGTGAACAATTTTAACTTGACTTGAAAATACTTAAGACTCGACAAAATAAAGTATGATTGTTTAACAAGTGATAAATCACACGTGGTTTTGCACTTAGTCATAATACAATGAAGCATAGGTGTTAAAACTTGTATAGATAATGAAGCCTTTCATGCGTGGTTTTTCATGCAAAGACAAATCATAAGGTAGCATACAACACAAGTGCTTAATCACGTGTGAAACACTTCTTCACACTCGCATGATTTAGCTATCAGTGTGCCTAACATGCAAAAACTCATGAGTGACCTGCAGATTACATGTGATTCTGCCTCTTCATTATACAAACTTTTTCTATGAAGAACTATATACAAGAAGGAAAATGCTTGCAAGCTTTAACGTATTCAGATGAGTCTTAATGCATGTAAAAGAGACATATAATGTATTCATTTAGTGATTAAGAAAAGTGACTAAGCTCTCTAAATTTTCACATTGAATCTAAGAGAATTTAAATTACTTATCCTAAAATTCTTCTTGCGCTTGAGGTTTTGTCTTCATTCATGATTCTTTATATCTGCACATATAACAAATACCTCTTCTCTTAGTTTTGTAATTATCAAAATACATGATCTAACATTGGTCTTTTCTAAGATATATTTACAGTCAAGGTATCATCAGTTGAGGTTCATGTTGAAGATGTACCTAAGACAACGTTTCAAATAAGATTTGGCCACTATGAGTTTCTAATGATGCTATTTGAGTTTTTGAATGCACCTATAATTTTCATGGATTATATATTTCAACCCTAGCTATCTGGACTAATTTGTCATAGTATTTATAGATAGCATTTTGATTTATTCCTAAGATAAAAAGGAGCATGCCAAACATTTGAGAATTATTCAAGAAATTTTAAAGGATAACAAGTTATATGTTAAGCTCAATAAATGTGAGTTCTGGTTAAAGGAGGTTAGGTTTCTTGGTCATATGGTTTCAATCAATGGTATTGTTGTGGATTAGCATAAGGTAGATACTATGTTGAATTAGGAACATCTTGGCTTAGTTACTAAAATTTAAAGTTTTTTGGGATTAACTAGGTATTACTAATAGCTTATATGGATTGATAAAGTTTATATTGCATCACCATTGACCAGGTTAACCAGGAAGGACCAGCCGTTTATATGGATTGATAAATGTGAGGTTACATTATAGGAATATTAAGAAGAAATTGACTTTAATGATTGTGTCACTTATTCCTGATCTATGTTTACCATATGTGGTATATAAAAATGCATCTTTATGGCTCGATGTTTGAGATATTCAATGATTATAAAGGATTAAAGTATTTGATAGACTAGAAAGAGATGAATATGAGATATAGCAGGTAGATAGAGTTCATTAAAAATTTTAATTTTGAATTAAAATAGCACTTAGAAAAGGCTAATGTTGTAGACTTTTTAAGTTGGAAGCTGATTTAGGTAGCTCAATTAATGTTATGTAACATTCAAAAATTTTTAACCCTAATTTATTAACTTAATTAGGGTAGTTAGTGAGTCAATGAGGTGTGTGGCCAGAGGGGCTTAACTTGGCATAAATGTTGGGATTTTAGCCTTAGAATTGGGTCCGGATTGAAGGCAAGCCACCTTAGCAAGGAAAGAGGACGAAAAAGTAAAGAGTTGTGCTTTGTGCCACAGGCCATGGCACGTGGTTGGTCCACTGTGACACAAGGACATAATTTAAATGTAATGGGCTTCTCTATGCCATACACTATGGTGGAGGGCAGTATGTGCGGTGGCGCATGACCAAAAATCAGATAAATCAGCTCGTGAGCTGCGTGAAAACAGAAGAGGAAGAGGGGAGGAAAACAAAAAGCTTAGTTTTGGCTCTGCTAGGGCACGATATTTAGCTCCATTAAGGATAGATTGAAGCTCCCAAACACCCAAGGTAAGATTATGGTGCTTCCTTCTTCCCTTCACTCTCTCATTTATGATTATTTATGATAGGGTTTGAGTTGGGAGATCGATTTTCGATCTATAAGAGTATGGGTCTGATTCCATTAGTTTAAATGAGATTAATGGGAGTGATTTAATGTATTGGAACACCACATTGATGATTTTGGAAGTGGTTGGTCCATATAAGCATTTAGATCCAAAATTAGTATTTATAAGGTAGCTGGGAGAGGTTAATGTGCATTAATGATGGTTTGAGGTGTTATTAATGATAATGTACATTAATGGAATCTAGTGAGCCCATTGGGTATGAATGGATAGTGGTTATGAGTTGGTAAAATAGTGTATTAAGAGTTTTATATTGATAAGCTTGAAGAGCTAGATGATGATGATATCCTTATGATTTGGTTATAGAGAGGTTTGTCTTGGCACCTTTCGAGCTTGTTGAAGCTTGGGAAAGTTAATATAGTGAGGCGTAAACCTTTGACCTCTTAAAGGTTTGAGGTAACCGGGGGAAACTTAATTTTTATAGTTAAATGTTAATTGTGTTGAAAAATGTGATTTGTGAGTTAATTTGATGATACATATTAGCAATTGTTTGAGTATGAAATGGTTTTGAGAAAGAAAACTTTAACTCTACCACCCTTGATGTTTTATGAAATTAATTGTAATTTATTACTGTGGGTGGAGAATTTTAATGAATTATGTGTTAAAATGTGAATTATACGTGTTATGTGAGTCATGTATTGAGTAACGAATGTTGAAATGCATAAAATGTGTGAAATGTGCATGGCATGATCATTGGTGAAAGTTCGCATAGGGAGAGGAGTAGTTTGATTGAAAATCCACATGGTATTGGCAGTGACTGTTGGAATCGAGAACTAGCTTTAGCACCAACCGTTGGAATTGGGAGGTAGCCCTTGTCCTATAGTTGATTTAGGACTGTCCCACTTATTCTATGAGGGACTCAAACCTAACTGGGTTAGTCCATGAAGGACGTAGCCACGTGACAGCCACCAATTTCGTGTCAGAGGTAACAGGAGGATATAAGGTTGGCACACGATCATGCATATAAGTCCGGCCATATGGTTGTTAGTATTGTGGTCTGGCACGTGTTAAGCGTGCATGGTTGTTATTTTTGAAACCTTGAGTTATATTTTTAAAAACAACATGTTATAGTATTTTGTGGCAAGCCCGGTTACTTGGTTATTAGTTTTGTGAACTGTGGCTCAATACCATGTGATATATGTGTTATGTGCCTTTTTGCATCTATTTACAATTAATATGTAACTGTAAGGGTTAAGTGAAACTTGGTTACTGAGTGGTTGTACTCACCCCCCTCAATTCTCAATATTTTCAGGGACTAGCTCATCGGATCCAAGTCGAGAAAAACATACAGAGACTTAGGATTTGTGGAGTAAATCCTCTTTTTGTCTCTCTTTAGTTGTTTAGATGTGTAATTATCAATGTAATTGCCAACTAGGAACAATTATCATGATTGGTTTACTACTTGCATGATTTTGTGCTTAACTAGTGTATTTTGTGCCCTGGGTTAGTGAGTTTTTATTATGAATCCATGAACAGGGCTAAAATACTTGTGCAAGTAGGAACATATGTATTTTTACGAAATATGAATGAAATGGTTGGTTTTGTGCAATTTTTCCTCCCCCTCTATGTTTTCTAAAAATTGAGGTTGAGTGGTAATTTTGTGAAACAAGTGTTGTGGTTGTGTGTGGTGTGTTGCACAAGTGCACAAGAGTCCATTGCATGTGGTCGGAGGGTTAGTGTAGGCTATTGGCACGTGTGGTTGAGTTGAGATACCCCATTTGGAAAATTTTGTGAAAATATTTCAAAATGGGTTTTAGTATCCAACTTTTGATAGAAAATGAATTTGAGTGTGAAACTAGTACCATTAGCTAGAACTAGGAGAAAGCTTCGTGTAGACACCAAAACCACCTCAATCAGACATCGGACGAAGATTTGGGATGCCTTGGAAGATTGGTCCCTGTACTATCAAATGACAGCATCGATTTGTCAAATTTTGTGCAATGTGTCGTGGCGCATGGCACCTTACACCACAGCGCATGGCATAGAGGAGACACACTGCGGCGCACAAACTGTAAGCCATGGCGCACGTGTCAAAATCAGTGTAAAAAACCTATTTTTTTGTTTTAAAACTCATTATTTGGGTCTCAATTGGTTTTCAAGCTTCTGTTTTATTTTTAAAACTCTAATTTAGAGTCCTTAAAAACATGTTTGAGATTTTAACGGTTGAAAATTGGGATTCCTTGAAATAGATTTTGAGAAATTCATTTAGAAACCCTACAGTTTGGTAATTCTTGTGAGTTAAGCCCTAGATTACCATAATTTGGAGTTAAGTGTGATTTAACCTTAAGGAGGTTACAGTTTGGTATCTGTTTCTCTAGTTCTGAGAACTGGATTGTGGATTTGTGAACTAAGTGACAATTTGTTTTGTGAATGGTGCATTTGCATATAGAAAGTTGGCAATTGACATTATAAACATGTTTTCCCCTTTGAGCTAGTATTAACTATTTTCCTTTTATGGGATAACTTCTATCCTTAGGAAGGGAGAATGGTACAAACAAGAAATACTGCCGGCAATATTCTAGCGAGTGTACCAAACAAGTGCGGGAAGTCTTGGTACAAGAGGATAACATTGTCCCTAGTGAGTGTGTTGAGATGGCACAAGGCTCGGGTCAAGCTAGAGAGCAACCAAGGCCTACAATGGGAAATGAGAATATATTGTTTGAGTTGAAGAGCATGATGGAAAGAATTGAATAGAGAATAGATGAGCAGGATGAGATTCTAAAGAAAAGACCAGAAGAGTCAAGCAAGATCATAAAGAGAGTTGGCGGTCATGGTGGAGAAAGACTTTAGAGGGGACAAGAAGAGGATTATTATGAAGAGAGTGGACCAAAGAGGCTTAAACCAGTAAGGCCTAGAGAAAGAGAGCAAGAGTATTGGAAGGTTGAGTAGTTACTTGAGAAGATGCGACCTAATTACAGACAACAATTGGCACCCTTCGATATTGTCTCATACAGTGACGTGTGCAGTAAGTTGAAGGCAGTGGCTAGATGAGGTCGTGAGGTTGAGGATAGCTAGAGCAAAGATGGTAAGGGTCATTTCTCTGCATATATGGGTCCTACTGGAGGTGTTGGTAAGATGATAGAGTTGTGGCATATGCTTCGAGACAGTTAAGACCACATGAGGAGAACTATCCTACCTATGATCTTGAGCTTGCGGCAGTGGTGTTTGCGCTTAAGATATAGAGACATTACCTTTATGGTGTGCAGTTTGAGGTATACAGTGACCACGAAAGCCTTAAATATCTAGTTGATCAGAAAGAGTTGAATATGCAACAGTGGAGATAGATGGAATTCTTCAAGGATTACAATTTTGAGTTAAAGTACCATCCTGGTAAGGCTAATGTAGTAGCTGATGCGTTAAGCAGGAAGACGCTACATGTAGTATTCTTGATGATGGAAGAGCACAAGATGCTAGGGATTTCTCTAATGAGCACAAGAATGTTCCTAATTTCGCGTCATATAACTTGAATGTCATGGTGATTACAAGTAAATTCTGGAAAGAATTGAGAAAAGCACAATTAGAAGATGAGTATTTACTAGAAATCCAAGAGGACATTGAGGAAAACTGAACGACGGCTTTTGGTTTCAGTGATGATGGCTTTGTGTTGTATCACGACCGTATGTGTGTTCTTGTGAACACCATATTTTGTCCAGGCATTTTTTTAAATTTAATAATAAATAACCAAAAAAATAATAACAAAACAAAAATAAAATTTAATCCTTTTTAGGATTATATTTTCAAAATAAAAAAAAACTTTAATTAATAGGGTTTAATATTATAATCTGCTGATTAGGATTTTATTTCTTTAGCTCATAAAAAAAACAACTAAAAATATAATAAATATGAAAAAATGAAAATTCAATCAAACAACTAAAAATTGTGATTACATATATATTTATATATACGTGTGTGTGTGTGTGTTTGTGTGTGTGTTAAATGCTGGAACTAGCGTTTAACCATCCATTCTAGTCCTTCATTGCCGAAACACTAGACAAGCGAAGGAAGCATACACACATAACTAAAAGACTCAAGCCTTTTCAGCAAGATCAGAGGAGACGTGACAAAAGAAAAAAAAGAAGGAAGCACACACACAGACGTGAGATCGGACAGACACAGAGAACACATACACACACGTGAGACAGACCGGATAGACACAGAGAACACACGCACAGCAGGAACGCAGCAGAAGTTAGAGGTAGAGTAAGAAGGCACACGTACGAAAAAGAAGAGAGAGCAGCAGTAGAAAAAAAGAGCAAAAAAAAAGAGGCTAACGTTTGCATATGAAACACACGACCGGGAGACGTAGAGAGCTACTGTAAAAAAATGAAATGCAAAGCAGAGAAAAAGGAGGAAGCACCACTCATGCAACAAAGCCAAAAATGAGGGAGCTTTTGGCACACGCATGCACAAAAAAAACACACAGAAAAACAGAGCATTAAAAGAAAAGGCAGAAAAGGAAGAAAAGAGGAGACTGAGAGGGAGAGACCTAGAGTATAAAAATACAGAAAACAAGAGTACTGGGGAGGAGAAAAAAGAAGAAGAAAACAGGGGCAGGGGGATGAATGAAAAGGCAGGGGGATGAACGAAAAGAGGAGAATAGAGGGAGAAGAAAAGAAGAAGAAAAATAGAGTTAGAGGAGGACGGAGAGAGCTGGGAACGAGAAACAGAGACTGGAGCTGACCGAAAGAGAAACATTCCATGTCAGAAGCGTGACTAGGAGCTAACTAGTCATTTCCATCGGCAAAAAGTTGCAGAGCAAAGTTGGAGCTCCTTACCTTAACGAAGATCTTCACCAACCAGACAGGTACGCCGAGGATAGCAAAGTTCAAGAAGGAAGGAGAAATGAGAATGATATCCACCTGAGTTTCACATCATCACAAGGACAGCAGCAGACATTTGAGAAAGGTTAATAACTTCCTGACCTTTTACATGAACAAAATTGAGCATTATGTTTACTCCCGTTTTTGGTTTCAGAAGGTTTTTTTGGGGCATGTGTGAAGGAGAATTTTAATCAACTCATGTTAAAATTTATTTTCAATATTTTAATTATATATAGAATTTTATTTTAAACATGTTAGAAAAATAAATATATTTTAGATCCTTGATGATACTTACTTGTATTTGAAATAAAGAATTTTGGAAGTTTTGAAAGTTTACATATGGATAGGGAATATTTAAGAAAATATTTGAAGAGAAAATAGTTTTATATCACTGTGTTTTTTGTTCTCTAAATTATGTTGCATACCTTAAATATGCTCTAACATGTATTTCTATGCTTTTACAAATGAGGTTAATTTAGTTATAATACTTTTGCATAATGTTTTTTTTGATTCTAACATTTTGAACAAAAATTTTATTGTTAAGCTAAGTGATAAGTAGGTTCAAGTTTGTCTTCTAGCATGAAAGAGTATTAATCAACTTAAATTTCTTTATTTCTGAAAGTCATACATTATTTTGTGTTTAATTTCCATTTAATAATAATTGATTAATTCTTGAAGATAATTTTGATTTTGCATGACATCATTTACATATGGAGATTTTAAATGCGTGGTTAAATGAAGGAGTTTGTTCCTATTATTTCACAAATATAATCAATTAAAACATTTGAATGATATCATCAGAGATTTAAAAAATTTTCGTAGATATTCAAGTCAATCGCCTCATTGTGAAGGATAATAAGTCCTCGCAAATGTCGTGGTCATTAACTCACAAAATAAATAAATAAATAAATTTTGTAAATAAAATTATAAATGTTTTTTATATAATATAATTAATTAATTAAATTAATGCATTAAATCTTTTGGTCATATGAGATTTTTGAATATCCATAGACCTCTAGAATGATCATCTTACCGTGAAAGTCAATAAGACTTCGTCGGTATAGCGATTAAGATTTTTATATAAAAAAATGTAAATTATATAATTACATATTAAAATATTTTTCTTAAATATATAATATTTAATCCTTTATAGTGTGAGGATTTTGAATCTCCGCAGATATTTAGGATAATCGTATTACCGTAAAAGCTAATAAGGCTTTGCAGGTATGATGATTAAAATTCTCTAAAAATATATATATATGCATGCTTGAATAAATTATTATTAACATATAAATAAATTTAATTCTTTTATCGTGAGAGATTTTGAAATCTCTGCAGATATATAGAATGATTGCATTATTGTATGAGCCAATAAGGCTCTGCAAGAACTGTAATTAAATTCCTAATCGTAAAAATATTAAAAAATAATTTTAGACCCTTTTCTTTTCGAAAAATTCAAAAAAAAAAGAGAAAATAATTGAAATTAAATCACCTTCTGCAATTTAAAACACACATATTAAAATTTCATAAATTGTTTTATTTGCAAAATGATAAATCATTTCTAATTAATTTCTCTTCAAAAAATATTTTCACTAATAACTTATAAGGCCCGAACTATATGGACTTTGATCCCTATCATAGGGTACGTAGGCCTCAGAGCCAGATTCTGAGTCAAGTCCTCCCTCATAAATAAATAAATATTTTTTACTTAATTATTATTATTTTTATATCAAATACATGAATAAGAAAGGGATAATTAAAATAACTTTAAAACCATATTAATTTAGCACAACAAACTTCAGGTAACCGTTCTTACGAACGGGTGTTGTAAGGTGCCTAACACCTTCCCCACACTCAATCAACTCTCTAACCTATTTTCTACTTTCGAAAGACCACTCTTATCCTTCTTTAAATGGTTTCCCGAGATTTCTCTCAAAATCTTGGTGGTGACTCTCATTTCTTTAGTCTCCTTCCCAAGGCCGAAACCTCCACTCTCGCGCCGTCTGCGTCACATTTTTTCGGGTGCGACAGTTGGCGACTCCATTGGGTACTTAGAGAGTCAAGCCTATATAAGTTTGTTGTGCTCAAAATATAATATGGTTTTTCCTTTTTACTATTATCCTTTTTAATTTTTGTCTGCTTTTTCCCTTATTATTTATCTTCTCTCTCTTTTGATTTGTTTTATAACATGTCTTAGGATAGATAACATGTAGAATGAATTTTAGGATAGAAGACTCTTATTTGTACATATATATCCATCTCTTTGTTTGACTTGATTGGTAGATAAGGGATGGGGAATATCAGATTTGCATGCACTTACCCTCACACACATAACTGGCCCTATACCCGGGTCTAAGGGAGCCTTAGGTTAGCAAAAGTTGGTAATGGTTTTCCTGAGGAATGTTCATGTTCCCGGAGATTACTATGAAAACTTCGCCCAAGTTGTTACTTATTTATTAAGTTTACTCCCTGAAGGGTTGAAAAGCTCTCGAAGGAATAAATTTATTAAATGGGGTTTCTATCTTCATGGTGGAAGCAGCTTGGTTGCCCATACTAGGATTGTTAGATCAAACTAAGAACTTTGCACATAATAAGTCAAGCCTGCTAATATCCCTATAGTATGTTGATGAAGTGCTCTTGAGATATCCAGACTAAGGATAATATTTGATGTAGGACAAAAAAAAAACTTTGTTCCACGTCATTTCCTTAAACAAAGAATAGATAGCAAATTTATTAATTTTTTTCTTTTATGGGTATTAAGTGTCATCAATGTTAAAATATACTATTTAGATTATAAATATTATATAAAAGCCATCAGTAAAATATATATATATATATATATATCATTTAATTGATGGGTATTTTTCTTAAGAAGCAGTAAGCAATCAGATGAGTGAGTAAGATTGTTAATGAGTTAGTATTAATTAGTTAGGCTGAAAAAAAAAAAGAAAAAAAACATTAACTATAATTGTAAAAATACTCCATCTCTTGTAAAATAAACTCTAGTTTTTATTCCCCTGAAATTCAATAAGGATTTGGAGGGATAGAAGCTATGATTAAATTTGTGACATAGTACCTTTTTATTTATTTTCTTTTTCTTTTCTTTTCTTATTTTAATAGGAAATAAAGTGGATTGTTAAGAAAGGTTAGCATACAAGTGAAAAGCATAATGAATGTCATGGATGCAATTCCAACGAGAGTAGTGTATAGAGGCAAGGGAATAAGGTTGGAGGCAATGATGGAAACATTAGACGACTTGAAAGAACTTTCTCGACACATCAAAGGAATTCATTATCTAATTTTAGGAAGAAATATGGGGATCTTTTGGATTTGCTTTACGTACCAGTTCAAACTGATGCCATAATTGTTTTGGGGCAGTATTGGGATGATACGTTGAGATGTTTTACATTCCCAGACTTTCAACTTGCCCCTACAATAGAAGAATATAGAGATTTCTTAGGGATGCCTCTTGAGGAAGGAGATCAAGTTTATAAATACCTAGGATATCTACCATCAAAAAATCAAATTGCCAAGCTTCTTGACCTAAATATTGAAGAGGTCAAATTGCTTTGTCCAGGAAAGGAGGAGGGGATTTCAAGGGCATTTATGGAGAAATACTTGGTCAAATTGGTTGAGCAGAAAAGATAGATTGTTTTAAATAGGGTTTTTGCTATGGTAATTTATGGAATAACTCTATTCCCATTTGTTATAGGGATAATTGATTTACATACAATCAATGTATTTTACATGGTAGAATATCACCGAATTAACCCCGTACCAGCAATTTTGGCAGAAACCTACATGACTTTAAGCCACTGCCATGCCAAGAAAAAGGGAAGATTAAGGTGTTGCCTTCACTTATTAAATGTGTGGATCATGAATTACTTGTACAGAAAAGAATTCCAAGAAGGGAAATGGCATGATTCTTATAATCCACTTACTGCATTCAAGAATAAAGAAGGCAAGACCATATTAGACCGAAAAAGGTGGAGCAAAGTTTTTAATCAAATTCAAGAAGGAAGAGTTTATTGGAAATTGATATGGTGGAGCAATGAGAAAATAATTTATCAATGTAGGGATTTCTTAAATGTTCCACTCATGGGGCCACGGGGAGGCATAAACTACAATCCTGCATTATTATTGAGACAACTAGGTTTCCAATAAAAAATTCCTTTAGGAGATGAAGTTCAGAGAATTCAATTCCTTCATGATGATGCCACAACTAAGGATCTAAGCCAAAAGGTGGAAAATGCATGGGGTAAAGTTCTATATAGAGGAAAGACGGAGTTAGGGGTGCGTTTGATAAGGGCAGATGAAGATTATCTAACTTGGTTAACAAAAAGAATTTAGGGAACTAATCCAGATTTGCCCACCTTGATCCTTTGCTTAACAGTGACATAATAGAAGCACAGAAGGAGTTAACAAGACAATTCGAAAGAAGGGGTGAGGAGATTGAAAGATTGACCAAAGCAGATCAGGAGAACAAAGAAGCTTTAGCCCACCTACAGCACGAGTATACTTCTTTATAAGAGAAAATACAAAGGATGAAGAGACAAGATGCATGGGAAGAGAGTACAAAGATAGATCAATTGAAAAAGGAGAATTTAAAGCTCAAACTCACAATGTGTGACATGAATATACAACTTAAAGAGCTTGATCAGAAGGTGAAGGATAACCGGATTAAGTTGATAAAGGTCATTAAAGAAAGGGACACTCTTAATAATGAAGTACAAGCCCTTCATCCTTTAAAGAGTTTATCACAAAAGGTGGAGATGGTTACTAAGCAGTTGGAGGCAAAGGCGAATGAATTAGCAGCAGTTAGAAGAGATACATCTGGCACAATTCAAAATTTGATAGAACAAATACACCAACAAACTGACGTGTTAGATGATTGGAGGACACTTTATTCCAGAAAAGCAGAAGAGGCAAAAAAATGGAGGGATCGAGCTGAAAGTTGGATTCAATTGGCAAATATAACCATTCCAAGATTCTGGGAGGTTTACACACAAGCGGAGCACATGAGTCATCCCTTTAATACTTCAGCAGAAATGTCAGATTTCATTATGCTATGTGATGATGTCATGGAGGAAATAAGGGTATTAGTGCAATCATGGTGATATGAGGGAATTATATGTAAAACATTTAGGCTGCTTGTATTTTGCACCAAGAGATTCTCTTTTGTAATGGACATCATTTATAAAGAAACTAGAGTTCTTATGAATTGATTGCCAACCTTATATTCTTATGAATACAATACGTATCTTAAGGGAATAACGAAACTATGATAATTCTTCAAATAAGCGGTGATTCGCATTCAGGTGACCTAGTATTTTGTATGCCAACTTTAAGTGACAATCCATTAATTTCCATTTTTTTAAAAAAAGACCTATAATTTATTTATTTATTTATTTTTAATTAGGAAGATAACATTACTCTGGTAACGAATTCATTTAACCAAACTCATCACCCTACCCGAGTTTATTTGACTCGTGCCCGAGTTAAGGCTATGGCAATGGAGGTTCGTGACCTTGAGCATGAGGAAAGAATAGAAGAAGAAGTATCATCTTTAAAAAATCAAGTGACCCTTATACAAGCTCAAATGGGTGAAATGATGAAGTTGATGCAAAATATGAATACAAGTGGGATAGCTAACACTAGTGACCCCCAACCCTCTAGTGAAAACCAAGGAAATAAGTCTTTACAGCCACAAGGGGGGTTGTTAATAGTACGGTAGTCGGTAGAAGGATTGATCCTATAGCGAAATCCCCTGAACAACCTACCCAAGAGTGGAATAAGGGAGAAGTATATACATATAACATTTCGATTATAGATCCAACTAAAGGTTTTAATAATGCATCACTAAAAGGCATGGAAGACAATTCCAAGGATAGCTGGAAAGAAGAGATGTCAAAAATAAAGGATCAACTTCGGGCTTTACAAGGTCCAGTCACCTGGGAATCCCTTAAGATTAACAAACTTTACTTACCACTGGAAGTGACTATTCCAAAAAAATTTAAAGTACCAGACTTCACCAAGTATGATGGTAGTGGTGATCCTAAATATCATTTGGTTACTTACTACATAAAAGATGTCAGTTTGGTCAAGGGAAGGAAAGTTTCTCATCAATTTCTTTTAGGAAAGTCTCACAGGGAGTGCATTAAGATGGTTTATGAAATCTGATCACTTCAAATATAAGAAATGGGGTGATTTGGTTAAGGCATTCATGAAACAATACAGGTTTAACCTAAGCATAGCCCTAACAAAGGAACAGTTAGAAGGGATGAAGAAGAAGGCTAATGAGACTTTTAAGGAATATGCCCAAAGATAGAGATCAGTTGCCTCTAAAGTTCAACCTCCTCTAATTGAGTCGGAGTTACGAACTTATTTTATTAATACTCTAGCTGATCCTTATCACAAGATTATGTTAAGAATGTAGGCTCGAGATTTTTCTATCTTATTAAAGTAGGTGAACGAATTGATACAAGCATACGGAGAGGAAGATTAGAAAATACACCCTCAGAAGCCAAGAAAGCACAAGTAGGGAAGAAAAATGAGGGAGACATTAATTATGTGCAAGGACCCTACCAACAATCCTTTAATCGCGTACATAACCCTTCGTATCCCTAACCAAACAACTTTGCATGGTTTGGTTCAACACGGCTAAGGGCAGAATTTTATCGTACTCCTCCAAATGCTCAATTTAATCATCAAATGGGTAATCAACACCATAATGGAGCAAGACCAATAAGGCTGCCTCAGGACGAGCGCCCATTACTAAACTTTAATGTTACACGGACAGCGTTGTATAAAGATTTGGTTACAAAGAATCTTATGGGGCCTCAACCTATTAAACCTCTCCAACCACCTTTCCCAGCTTGGTATGATCTGAATGCAACATGTGAATACCACATGGGGGTAGTTGGCCACTCTATTGACAAATGTGATGCTTTTAGAAGACATATTCTTCTTCTGTTAGATAGCAATCATATTGGGATTAAAACAAGTAACAATCCTAATATCACCACCAATCCTCTACCTGAGCATGAGAAAGGAAAGCCAGTTGCCATGATAGATAATGACATTAGCCTCTCAAAAGCAGTAGAGGACATTCCTTGCACCATGAAGCAGCTGTATGAGTACTTAAGAGAATTGGGCTACATCCAACAAAGCTTTGGGAGCAACAAAAGAACTTCTTAAGTTATGTTTGATTTTTGTGAATATCACCAAGAGGTTATAGGTCATGACATTGAAAAATGTATTCCCTTTAAAAAACTGGCTCAAAAAATGATGCTATTAGGAATTGTGGTCATTGACAGAAAAAATACGAGAAATATATGTATATTAGATGGGGAGGCTACATATTTTGTAATCAATAAAGAGTTGCAAGCTATAGAAGGAGAAAATTTATCCCTTGGGACAAATAAGCCAATTTATGAAGTGAAGGAATCAACAGAAAAATCCTTCCTGCTTGTCAACAAAGTATCTCATAATGTCAGTGACAGGAAGCCTATCGCTCTCCTTCACATACCAGCATCATTCCCATATCATAGCAATCATGCTGTACCTTGGAACTATAGATTAAGAATTGAAGGCCCTTTTGATCAAGGGATGCAAAACAAAGTTAGTAACGTTGATAGTACTGTTGGTGGAATTACACGAAGTGGTTGAGTTTACGCTAACGAAACTATATGCCAGGGGGTAAGGGTTTAGAAGTTGGAGAAAGCTCAGGCACTAAAGAGTTTACTATGAAAAGCAAAGAAGAAGGGACTGATGAATTTTTAAAGATCATGAAGCAAAGCGAATATAACATTGTGGAATAATTGAATAAGATGCCAGCACGAATTTGTATACCGTCCCTCATTCTGAATTCTGAAGTGCATTGAAAGGCTTTACAAAAGGTTCTAAATGAAGCTTATGTGTGCCTAAACATAACTCCTGAGAAAGTGGTTAATTTAGTTAGTGTTGTGAAAAACTCTACGTTGATTGCATTCTCTGAAGATGAGATCTTCCCGACAGCTTCTCAATGCCTAAAGGCGCTCCACATTACTTTGAAGTGCCATGGTTATGTAATAGCTAAGGTTTTGATTGATGGAGGTTCTACCTTAAATGTCTTACCTCGATCTACCATGGAACTTTTACCTGTTGATGCATCTTGTATGAAACATAACGACGTGGTAGTTTGGGCATTCGATGGGACAAGACGAGAAGTCACAGGCAATGTCTACCTTCCATTACAAATTGGACCAAGCACCTTTGTGGTAGAATTTCAAGTTATGGACATCGATGCTGCATATACCATATTACTTGGTAGACCTTGGATTCATGATGCTGGAGCTGTGCCCTCAACTTTACACCAAAGACTCGAAATACATTGATGATGGAAGACTTATTACTATAAGAGGAGAAGAATAACTAATAATTAGTAAGCCAAATGCGGTACCTTACATTGAGAATACTGAGCAATCATTTGAAAGTGCATATCAAAACTTTGAGTTTGTTGAGGTAGACTAATCAAGTAAGGAGGTGAATCAAGTCGTGGCTAAGATCATAAAGAACTATGGATTTAAGTCGAGAAAAGGATTGGGAACAAAGTTGTAAGGGAGGAAAGAGCCAATAATACTCTAGAAAACCCAAAACATCAAGGTCTGGGATATGAGCCTTCTTTATAAGCATCAATGATAAGGCAAATAAAGTTGAAGAAAGGAAAGAAGCAAGATAAGCTGGAAATCCCACATATTCGTGAAACGTTTCCATCACCTATAGTGATAATCAATCCAAATGGTTTTGTAGCTATGATGAGCGAAGAAGGAAAAGGGAGCTCACAGGAGGTGTGGATACATCCAGACATACCAGGAAAAGAGTTGGGCAACTGGGAATCTAAGGAGATTGTTGATGTCATGTCACTAAAGTAATATTTCAATGTGTTGTTTTACTTTTTAGGTTAATTTGTGTACTCCTGAACTTTATTTACAAATGAATGCAATATTTTGTTTCTTTTTTTTGTTTTCTCCCTTTCCGTTTCCTTATTTTCCTCCTTGTCATTTCATTCATCTTTCTTACTTTCTTTCTTTTCTTTCAATTCTCCACTCTTCCTCTCTCCATCCATAATATTTTTTATATTCTTATTTGTATCTTATATGCATAAGTACTCATTCACCTTGCACGATAATTTTCTAAGGAATTAGAATTCTCAGAACTCTTGTCTAACTCATTGGTTCCCGAACATAGTTTGAATGAACCATGTTTCACTATGGATACATATGATTATAAAACTGATGAAGATGAAGAAACATCGCTAATCTTTACAAAAAATGATAGAATCTTCTGAACGAGGCATCATGCCACATGAGGAGTCAATTGAAATTATAAATTTAAGAACGGAGGAAGATAAAAAGGAGTTAAAAATTGTTGATAATCCAGAGAAAGAAGAGATGATTAGTTTGTTTCAAGAGTACCTTAATGTGTTTGCATGGTCATACTTGGATATGCCAGGGATTGATTCAGAGATTGCTGCTCATAGGCTACCTTTACGTCCTTATAGTAAACCTAAGAAGCAAAAATTGCAAAGAATGAGCCCCGATATGTCACTTAAAATTAAGAAGAAGTAAAGAAACAAAGGGAAGCTAGATTCTTAGAAGTAGTCAAATATCCACAATGGGTTGCAAACATTGTTCCAGTACCAAAAAAAGATGGACGAGTTAGAATGTGTGTGGATTATAGGGACTTGAATCGTGCTAGCCTTAAAGATGACTTTCCTTTACTGCATATTGATGTGCTTGTGGATAATACAGCATGCAGTTATAGATATTCCTTCATGGATGGTTATTCAGGATACAACCAGATTCCTATGCACGTGGAGGACAAACATAAAACTACTTTCATTACACCTTGGGGTACCTTTTGCTATAAGGTGATGCCTTTTGGATTAAAGAATACAGGTGCAACTTATCAACGAGCTATGGTAGCACTGTTTCATGATATGATGCATAAGGAGATTGAGGTGTATGTGGATGACATGGTAGCTAAGTCTGTTGAAGATGAAAGCCATGTAGTAGTTCTTCGAAAGTTGTTTGAACGCTTGCGTAAATACAAGCTCAGGTTAAACCCTAATAAATGTGTATTCGGAGCCTCATCAGGAAAATTGTTAGGTTTTATTGTTAGTAAGAAGGGCATAGAGGTAGATCCTGATAAGGTCAAAGCAATCCGCGACATGAGGCCACCACAAATAGAGAGAGAGGTTCACAGCTTTTTAGGGAACTTGAATTATATATCTAGATTCATAGCTAATCTAACTGCTACTTGTGAGCCACTTTTTAAATTATTATGAAAAAATCATACTGACAAGTGGGATGAACATTGTCAGCAAGCTTTTGACAAGATTAAAGACTACTTATTGAACCCTCCACTATTAGTACCTCCAACACCTAGTCGACCTTTATTTCTTTACTTAACCATAAGACCTACATCCGTGGGTGCAATGCTAGGGCAACTTGATGAAGCTGGCAAAAAGGAAAAAGCAGTTTATTATTTGAGCAAGAAGTTCACTGATTGTGAATCACGCTATTCATTAATTGAAAAGACATGTTGTGGTTTAGTATGGGTTACTCAACGGCTAAGGCAATATATGTTGTATTATACCACATGGTTGATTTCACGAATGGATCCAATAAAATATATTTTTGAGAGTCCTCATGTGTCAGGTCGAGTTTCTAAGTGGCAGGTAATACTCTCGGAATATGATGTGAAATACATGACTCGTAAGTCAATTAAAGGAAGTATCATTGCGGATTATTGGCAGCAAATCCTATGGAGGAATACCAACCTATAAATTTTCAATTCCCAGGCGAGGATGTTCTTGTGGCAGAAGAGGAAGGACAAGGGGAAGAGAAATGGAAGATGTATTTTGATGGGGCAGTGAACATTTATGGAAATGAATTAGGAGCAGTGTTGATATCCCCAGAGGGCAGACAATTTCCATTAGCTATCAAATTAGGCTTTGACTGCACCAACAATATGGTTGAGTATGAAGCATGTTTAAATGGCTTACAAACTGCCATGACATTAGGCATTAAGGAACTTGATGTTTTCGGAGATTCCGCTCTTGTTATTTATCAAGCAACTGGCGAGTGGCAGACTAAGGATTCTAAGTTAATCCCATATCAAAATATCTCACCTAGTTGATTAATAAATTTGACAAAGTGAGATTCCACCACTTATCTCGTGATAAGAATCAATTCACAGATGCTTTAGCAACACTAGCTGTCATGGTTAAGTTGGATTGTGGAATTCACATTCAACCAATTATGATTGAGGCTAAAATTAATCCTGCATATTGCTTGAATGTTGACAATAAAATGAAGGCACATCTATGGTTCCATGATATAAAAAATTATGTAAAAAGCAGAATACCCTTTGGAGGCAATGGAAAATGACAAGAAGACTATCCGACGTATGGCAATGAATTTCTTCCTTAGTGGGGATGTACTATATAAAAGAACTTTTGATGGTACATTACTTCGGTGTATTGACTTAGGGGATGCACGAAAAATTTTAGAGGAGGTTCATGAAGGAATATGTTGGCCATACTATGGCCAAACAAGTTTAGAGACAGGGTTATTTTTGGTTAACTATAGAAAGAGATTGCATTGAATATATCAAAAAGTGTTATAAATGCCAAATTTATACTGATCGAATACATGCCCCACCTCAACCGCTTCATAACCTTGTGGCCCCCTGGCCTTTCTCTTTATGGGGACTTGATGTTATCAGTCCAATCAATCCTAAGGCCTCAAATGGGCACCGTTTCATCCTTGTAGCTATCGATTATTTCACAAAGTGGATAGAGGCTGCTTCTTTTGCTAGCATTACCCAGAAAGCTTTCCTTAGGTTTTGAAAACGAACATTATCTGTAGATACGGCCTACCAGAATAGATTATTATGGATAATATGCCTAATTTGAATGGGATAGAAGTTTAGAAGTTGTGCAGACAGTTCAAGATTAAACACCATAAATCGGCACCTTATCAACCTCAAATGAATAGGGCAGTTGAGGCAGCTAATAAAAATATTAAGAAGATCATTGGAAAGATGACAATCACATATAAGGATTGGCATGAGATGCTTCCCTATGCTCTTTATGGGTATTGCACAACTATGCATGTGTCAACTGGGGTAACACCATACTCATTGGTATATGGCATGGAGGCTGTAACTCCAATTGAAGTAGAGATACCCTCATTAAAGGTAGTCATAGAATCCGTGTTAGAAGAAGATGAATGGATTAAAACTCAATTTGAACAATTGAACATAATAGAAGAGAAGCGATTAGCAGCCATATGTCATAGACAATTATACCAAAAGAGGATGGCAAAGGCTTTTAATAATAAGCTGTGTCCAAGAGAATTTAAGCCAGGGGACCTAGTCTTGAAAAAAATCCTCCCGAATCAAGAAGATTGCCAAGGTAAATGGGCTCCTTCATACGAAGACCCTTATATTGTGAAGCAAGCCTTTTCAGGAGGCACCCTTATTTTGGTAGATATAGAAGGCCAAGAATTATCAAAACCTATAAATTCGAATGCTGTGAAGAGATATTTTGCTTGAAGGTAAAGTACCTGCTAGGTTAAAAACCAAAAAAGGCAACTTAGGAAAAAGTTAAGGTAAAAAAAAAAGAAAAAAAGAAAAAAGAGGAGAGATCAAACAAAGACGCCTGCTAGGTTGAAAACCCGAAAAGGGCACCTAGGCAAAAAAAAGGAAGAAGAGAGAGATCAAACAAAGATGCCTGCTAGGTTGAAAACCTGAAAAGGGCACTTAGGCAAAAAGAAAGGCAAAAGAAGGGAAGTTTAAGCAAAGCTATGGCAGACTGAAATATTGTATTAATGGGTTAGAAAGATAGTGTTTTGCTGGAATGGGGTGGATAGATGCTTCACATAATCAATTCTTACCACATATATTCATAGTGACATAGAAGTTCGTTGCAAATGTTGTAAAGGATCTAATGAAGAAACTTCTTCCGCCTAATTTTTTTATTCCTTTGAGACTCCTCCTATTAAATTTCTCTCTTTCTTGTGACTCCAAGTAGTTTATTCAGTCAGTAAACTAGCTTTTCATGAAGTATAATCTCTTATTTACGTGATCCTTATTGCATTCTTTCTTGTTTATAAAATTAGCCTTATTAGAGACACAACACTTTATATTATACTTTTTACATGTGATACAAGACTCTCTCCCTTATTCCCACAAATTTCAACAATAAAGGTTCTATTCTTAGGATGTTGGATGAAATCAGAGGCACGTACCTTATCCGACTTGCACTAGATTCCATTGTCCATCAAACCTATGTGTTGCCACTAAATCTTGAGAACAGGTTGGTTAAATGAAATGATTACATAAAGCAATGATATCTTCTACCTAGTGTGAGGGCATATGTTAGTACTGCTTTTATTATTGTAATTATTATTATTATTATCTACAAGAAATTTAATAAAAACAAAAAAAATGATGAAAGAAGAAAGTGAAAGAGAGAAGATACATAATAAAATTATCATTTACAAATAGTATATCAATTTACCATTCAAAGCCCTATAAAGACAGGCACTCACCAAAAACTCTACATGGCTAGGCACTTCCTTACCGTTCAAAGCCCTGTAAAGACGGGCACTCATCAAAAGCCCTACATGGCTAGGCACTTCTTTACCGTTTAAAGCCCTGTAAAAATAGGCACTCACCAAAAGCCCTACATGGCTAGGCACTTCCATTCTATTCAAAGCACTGTAAAGATAGGCACTCACCAAAAGTCCTACATGGATAGGCACTTCCTTGCCGCTCAGTGCCCCATAGAGAAAGGTATTCTTGAGTAGATGATCAAGCATATGTTTCTTTCTTCATTCATAAGAATGTTATCTCATAAAATCCTCACTTAGAAAAGCAAATGCATATAAGCATCTAGCCAACACATATTTGGTCTGAGTCATGGTCATTGGTTTACGGCATCTTTCTATGTCAGTTAATCATTCTCATTTGCATCACATCACCTCATCACATTGTTAAAAAAAAATCAAAATTATCATTGTGTTTGTTACCCAATAGTCATGCATTTAATCATATCTTGTCATGTCAGGGGCAATTAAGTCTTTTCATAGGTATTTCATGGCTAGCCAAAATACATGTTCTATCTTTACTTGCTACTTATGTAAGAATTTAAAAATACACTTTTTCATATGCTTACATAAGAAACAAGTAAAGAAGGGCAACTGTGAACACCGTATTTTATTTGGGCATTTTTTAAAATTTAATAATAAATAACTAAAAAATAATAAAAAAACAAAAATAAAATTTAATCCTTTTTAGGATTATATTTTCAAACTGAAAAAACTTTAATTAATAGGGTTTAATATTATAATCTACTGATTAGGATTTTATTTCTTTAGCTCATAAAAAAACAACTAAAAATATAATAAATATGAAAAAATGAAAATTCAATCAAACAACTAAAAATTATGATTAAATATATATTTATATACACATGTGTGTGTGTGTGTGTGTAAACCGAAGGTTAAACGCTGGAACGTGTGTGTGTGTTCACTGAAGGTTAAATGCTGGAATCAGCATTTAACCATCCTTTCTAGTCCTTCATTGCCAAAACACCAGACAAGCAAAGGAAGCATACACACATAACCAAAAAACTCAAGCCTTTTGAGCAGGATCAGAGGACACGTGACAAAACAAAAAAAAGAAGGTAGCACACACACAGACGCGGGATCGAATAGACACAGAGAACACACACACGCGCGAGACAGACCGGACAGACATAGAGAACACACGCACAGCAATAACGTAGCAGAAGTTAGAGGCAAAGTAAAAGGGCACACGTAAAAAAAAGAAGAGAGAGCAGCAGTAGAAAAAAAGTAAAAAATAGAGGCTAATGTTTGCACATGAAACACGCGATCGGGAGACGTGGAGAACTACTGTAAAAAAATGAAATACAGAGCAGAGAAAAAGGAGGAAGCACCACTCATGCAATAAAGCCAGAAATGAGGGAGCTTTCGACACATGCATGCACAGAAAAAACGTGCAGAAAAACAGAGCATTAAAAGAAAAGGCAAAAAAAGAAGAAAGAGGAGACCGAGAGGGAGAGACCTGGAGTATAAAAACGTAAAAAACAAGAGCACTAGGGAGAAGAAAAAAGAAGAAGAAAATAGGGGCAGGGGGAACGAACAAAAAGAGGAGAAGAGAGGAGGAGAGAAAAGAAGAAGAAAATAGGGACAGGGGGATGAAGGAAAAGAGGAGAATAGAGGGAGAAGAAAAAGAAGAAAAACAGAGCTAGAGGAGGATGGAGAGAGCTGGGAACGAGAAACAAAGACTGGAGCTGACCGAAAGAGAAACATTCCATGTCAGAAGCATGACTGGGAGCTAACTAGTTGTTTCCATCGGTGAAAAGCTGCAGAGCAAAGTTGGAGCTCCTTACCTTAACGAAGATCTTCACCAACCAGACAGGTACGCCAAGGACAGTGATAGAACACATTTGTTACCCACTTTTATTTGTCAATTAGGACCATTTTATTAATGATTTATCACCTTCAAGTGCACACATTGCATTAGATTTGGAACTTTGCCTAAGTTTCTAAGATCAGTGCACTAGGGGCATTTTGGTCCAAAAAATGAACTTTTGAGAAAATGTACAAGAAAAATTGACAAAGTGCATTTTATGTCCAGTTGATGAATGGTGAAATTATATTTTTAAAATTCATTTTAGTTTTGGAGTAATTAAATAAAAAAGTCAACACTTTCTTAAGTGTCTTAGTTTGTCCTAGTTTTTGGTTTGCCTTTGTGTGAAAATTTTTATATAATTTTGTGCAGCCTGAAACTTGGTTAATTTAATAAATTCTCCCTTCTAATTATGAATTTAATTCTGGACATGAATTAGATTTTATTATATCATATGCTATTTAATTGAATTATGTGATTTATGTGACATAGGTGGCATGTGACTTGTGCATCAATTGGGCAATTGAGGTCAACACTCCTTGAGGACAATGGCTGATGGTTTGCACGTGAATTATGATTATTTTGAGGGATTAGATCAGCTAAAATGATGTGGATGACACATGGGAAATTAGGCACACATTGGAATCATCTACAAACCAATAGGAAGTTGCCACCTTGCAAGTGTGACAAGGCTCCCATTTACATTTTAATTTCTTTTTCCTTATTTTAATTAAGCTTCAGCTGATGGGAGACACCAAGGAGCACGCCATTTTAAGTCCCAAATGGGATCCAACACATATCTCATTCATCTTCCACATTCTCTCTCTCTTGTTCATAGTGTTCTTCATTTTCTCTCTTTTGTTCTTCATTTTCCAGCACCCTAACCTCCATTTTCAGCCACCAAACCTCCACAAAACTCATACCATTCTTCTCCTCTCTTCATTTTCGTTCCATCCCTTCCATTTTCACAAGGATTGAAGCTCATTTCCATCATTCAAGAGCTATGGAGTTTGGCCTTCACAAGCAATCACTAGGGTTCTTGAAGATGAAGATTGGCTAAGTTTCTTTGTGGAATCCTAGAGAGATGAAGATGGAGGATGAGTCTTGAGCTTCAAATTGGCTAAGTTCTTTTGTTTCCTATCCTCTTCTCTTTTTACTAGATGGTTAGATTCCTTAATCTAGGGTTTAATCATCTTAGCTTATAAATTCTAATTTGAATTTGATGTTGATGTAAAGAGAGAGGATTGTTTCATTTAATTTCTTCCTTGGACAGCCATGACTGAATTTTGCCACTCTTTGTTTGGCACATAATCTTGTGTTTTTCAATTAGTGAATTTCTTGTGTTAATATTGCATAATCTTGTGGTGTTAATGCTTGTGTTGTTGAGTAGCTTGACATAATCTTGTGGTTGCTCAATTTATGTGTTTGACCATGGCTGTTGAGAGAGGATTTTGAGTGAATCACTTGGCTAATGTCTTCACCAATTGGTTAATTGAACTAGGGACTTTAATCTAAGACCTAGGGAGGTTAGCTAATTAGGTTAATTGGCTTTAGTCAAGAGGAAAGGGAAGCTAAACTTAGCCTAATCATGAGAAGATAATGAGTCCAAAATCAACTAATCTCTAGGGTTCCATTATTGTAAAAAGGGAAGTTCATTTCACTCACTTTCACTAGCATTTTAATTACTTGCATATTAGGTAATTAGTTTAGATAATTAGCTAGATAACTAAATTCCTACAAACTTTGGTTGATTTATTTCACTAGATAACTTTCAATTAGACTTAAAACCATTCCTTGGGAGATGACCTAGGGTTGGCCCTATATTGCATTAGGGTTAGCTTTAGTGTAATTTTGAGGATAAGCGACTAATTTCCTATCAAAATTTTGGCGCCGTTGCCGGGGAATGGTTTAAGTTTAATTCTAAGGTTGTTTAGTACTTAATTTACATTTTTAGTGTTCCTGAAAAATCTTTTGAAAAATTATAAAAATTTGTTTTTTGTGTCTTGTTTAGTGTTTTTTGTGTGTTTTGAGTGTTTTTATTCTGTTTTGAAAAAGAAAAAAAAATTTAGTGCAATTTTCGTTGGTTTGGTGTAGAGCTGAAAATACTCTGTTTCTAGTGTCTCTGTCTGAAATTGAAAAATTAACTGGGAATGAGTCTGAGGGAATTTGAACTTGGAATTTATTTCATTGAAAGCTCTATATCCTAGCTTCACTTTAAAATTGGTTTGGTCAATTTTGGACGTGGGAAGTGTCCTGTGGAAATTTTACAATCTAACAAGGTCCAGGGAGCCATTACAGAGGATTCCCAAAACCCTGTTTCAACTTTGAGTTAGCATATCTTCCTCTTTGTGCGTTCAAATTGATTGATTCCAGTTTCATTTTTCTTATCGCTGTCTTATCTTTGTTTCTTGTGTTTAGGATTTTCTTCAATTTTTCCATTTTCCTATTTGAAAGTTTGTTAGAAGCTCTGAAGGTCTTCTGGACGAAATCCTGTTTCTCCAGACTTGAGGACCAACTTGTGAAAAATTCTGGGAACGATTGGGAAGGATTTTTAATCTAAAAGTTTTATATAATTTTCCTGTATATCTCTTGTGTTTCTCATAAAAGTTTCAGGGGAATTTATCATGTGGATTTGCTGATAGAAAATTCACAAGTTCACTGTCTCCAGAGAGCCTACTGTGCGAATTCCAGAATTGCCAAAGCTTCTTGATTGAGCATTTCTAACTCTCTTTCTACTTGTTTGGTGTTATTTTTTTTTTCATTTTGTTGCTATTGAGTTTAATAAAAAAAATAAAAAAAAATTATTTCTCTTGCTTTTGTGTGTTTTGAATTGTTTCATGTTGATTTGCATTTTAGTTTAGTTTGTTCTTTGTTCTTAATTTTCTTGAGCTTGATTAGTGCATGACCCGAAGAAAACATACCTCTTTTGTTGAATTAGATCCAGAAATTGAAAGAACTATTTCTAGATTGAGAAGATCACAACCTATTCTTGATTCTCATTTGGTTTGTAATTCAACAATGGAAGGTATCTTAGGACATGAGCATGTGCATAATGAGGGCCATGGGAATGGGAATGAGAATTTGCATGATGATGGCCATGTTAATAATGAATTTGAAGGCTTGCATAACCCTAGAGAGGAGAGGAGCATTAGGCAATTAACTCAACCTAATTGGCATGATAATCCTTATGGCTTATATGTTCCTCCTACTAATGTTCAATTTGAAATTAAATCCTCCTTGATTAATGCATTGCCTAAATTTCATGGGTTACCAGGAGAGGATTGTCATAGGTTTTTGCATACTTTCCTATTGGTTTGTGATACTATGAAGCCTATGCATGTAAATGTTGATGATGTTCAAGCTAAGGCTTTTGTATTTTCTCTTGAAGGTTTAGCAAAGGAGTGGTATTTCAACTACCCTTCTTATGTGAAAGTGAGCACATGGGCCGAGCTAAGAAGACTCTTCTTAGATAAATTCTTTCCAAATTCCAAGGTCACCAATTTGAGAAAGCAAATCTATGGGGTCCAACAAGGAGAGGATGAGAGTCTCTATGAGTATTGGACTAGATTCCAAGGCCTTTTGGCTAAATGCCCACACCATCAAATTTCTAGTGAGAATTTAGTCCAATATTTCTATGAGGGCTTGATTCCAAGAGACAAAGTTAACATTGATGCCGCTAGTGGTGGATGCTTGATTGACCTCACTTCCTTAAAGGCTTGGGAACTAATTGACAAGATGGCTTCAAGTGGTGCTCAATACTCTACAAGGGAAAAGAGAAATGTGAATATGGTAGGTTCCTCAGTTCTTAATGATTCATATGTGGACTTGCTAGCTGCCAAGATTGGGAGAATGTTGGCTCCACAAATATCTCAAGTGAGCAATGTAAGTACTTCTCAAGCACTTGTCCCTTATTCTTGTACTTTTTGTGACTCACCTATGCATGTAGAAAGCAATTGTCCTATTAAGTTTGAACAAGTAAATGCTATCTACAATGGAAAACAATCCTATGGTGGGAGGCAAGGGCAAGGAGCTTATTCTAATACTTACAACCCTTCATGGAGAGACCATCCTAATTTCTCCTATTCAAATCCAAATGTGGCTTTACAAGACAATCAACAAAGAGGATCCTATCAAAACACCTTTGGCCGTGACCCTCCACCTCATTTGTCTCAAGGTAGCTCTTCTCAAAGCTACAATCCAAGTGGTAATTCTCTTACACCTTCTTCTAATTCTTATAGTGATAGGAGGCTTGTTCCAATTGAGAGTTCTTCTAATTCGAACTCTTCTAATGATGTGAATGTGTTACGTAAGCAGTTGATTGAAATGAACTCTTTGTATAAAAACATGTATGATGGCTTAGGGAACAAGGTAGAGAGTATGGGTAACAAGTGTGAGAACATGAACTCTAAAATTGATGCCCTTACTTCTCAAATGAATATGCTTGCTAACCAATTAAGTGCAGCCAATGCTCAAGCCTCTACATTACCATCCAACACCGTTGCTAATCCTAAAGCTAATCTTAATGCTATCACATTGAGGAGTGGCAAGGAGTTGGGAGAAAGAGTACAAGAAGACAAAAGACAAGGGAAGGCCGAGAAGCCCTCTTTAAATTCTTCAATTGATGTTAATGTTTCTAGTTCTTCTTTTGCTCCTAATGATGCATCTTTTTGTAGAGATGATGAGGATGAAAACATTGAGGAGATCATATGTGAGCAACCACCATCTAAGGTGGAAAAGGGGACTATGGCCGAGTTGTTTAGTAAGGAAAAAGAGGGAGAGGCCGAGCAAAGTGAAACAAGAAAGGAGAGTTCAAGGAAGGAAGAAGGAAAGCAAAGTCAAGAGATTATGAAGAAGCTTCCTTTTCCACAAGCACAAGTGGTCCCTAAGCAAGTAAAGGGACAATTTGATCAAGAGGTATATGATTTCTTCCACAAGATTCATGTTAATGTACCCTTGATGGATGTAGTTAAGAACTTTCCTAAGTATGCCAAATTTTTGAAAGATTGTTGTACAAATAAAAGAAAATTTAGGCCTAATGCAAGGGTACAATTACCCTCATCTGTGAGTGCTATCATGAAGCCTCAACTCCCTATAAAATGTGAGGACCCCGGTTCCTTCACAATTCCATGCAAGATTGGCAACACACATTTTTCTCATGCATTGATAGACTTAGGTGCAGCCATTAATGTTATGCCTCTTTCAATTTATCATGCCTTGAGTCTTGATTGCATGCATAAGACACCTATGATATGCCAATTAGCGGATAGAAGTGTTAGAAGACCACATGGAGTAGTAGAAGACTTGTTGGTTTGTGTTAAAGGTCTATTATTTCCTGTGGATTTCTATGTGCTTGATATGTCAAAAGAAGGGAGTGGGGATGATATTTTGATTTTAGGAAGGCCATTTATGAGGACTGCCCGTACATTGATTGACATGGAAAAAGGTAGTTTGATTTTGAAATGTGGAGAGGATCATGTTATTTTTAATATATATGAAGCAATGAAACATCCTTTTGAGGATTATTCTTTGTTAGGTGTAAGTTCCATTGAGTTATTGCTTCATGATGCTTGTGAGTCTCACATGCTTGATTCTTTCTCACATGTTGATGATGATTTGTCTCTTGTTACTACTACATGTATTGATGGATGTAGTTGTCCTATTTGTTTAGAGATTGATGCATGCTTGAATGATGCAACTACTTCTTCTCATGATTTGTTTAAAATATCTCCTATGCTTGATCTTGAAATGCTTGAGAAGGGTATATCTTCTTGTGTTGTAGGTACTAAAGCCATTAAGGCCGAATCTATGAGTTTTTCTCCACTCGAGCTTGATGTTCTTAGGATTCCCAAGCTATTGGAGGAAAATTCTACACTTTCACATGTCGAGGCCGTGGCTCAAGTCCAAGCACTTGAGGACAAGTTGCAAGAAAAGGGGGAGGCTGTAAAGAAAGAAGAGGAGAAATCAAAAACAAGTGAGAAGCCTAAAAGACAAGATAGTACCATGGAATATTCCACCAAATTAGACTTGAAGAAGCTCATTCCCTCTTGTGTAGAGCCACCTACCTTGGAGTTGAAGCCTTTACCATCCAATCTCAAGTATGCATATCTCATTGAGAATGAGAAGCTTCCGGTAATAATTTCTAACTCTTTATCTCTTGAGGAAGAAAATGCATTACTTGATGTGTTGAGAAAGAACATACATGCTATTGGTTGGACTTTGGCTGACATTCCTGGTATTGACCCTATTGTGTGCACACATAAAATTTTTCTTGAGGACAATGCTAAGCCCATTAGGCAACCACAAAGGAGACTTAACCCATTGATTTTAGATGTGGTAAAGAAAGAGGTTGTTAAGCTACTTAGTGCTGGGATCATCTATCCTATAGCTGACAGTGAGTGGGTGTCTCCAACCCAAGTTGTACCTAAGAAAGGGGGGATTACTGTGGTAAAAAATGAGAAAGGAGAGCTTGTTCCAACTAGAGTTCAAAATGCTTGGAGAGTGTGCATAGACTATAGGAAGCTCAATAATGTGACTAGGAAGGACCATTTTCCTTTGCCTTTTATTGATCAAATGCTTGAGAGATTGGCTTCCAAGTCCCATTATTGCTTCCTAGATGGGTTTAGTGGGTATTTTCAGATTCCTATAGCTCCTAGTGACCAAGATAAGACTACCTTTACATGCCCCTTTGGTACATTTGCCTATAGGAGGATGCCTTTTGGTCTTTGCAATGCACCTGGTACTTTTCAAAGATGCATGATGTCCATATTTTGTGATTTTATTGAACATTGCATGGAAGTCTTTATGGATGATTTTACTGTGTATGGTGAGTCCTTTGATTCATGCTTGCATTCTTTAGATAAAGTGCTTGGTAGGTGCATTGAAAAGAAGCTTGTGCTTAACTTTGAAAAATGCCATTTCATGGTAGATAAAGGAATTGTTTTAGGCCATTTGATTTCTTCCAATGGCATAGAGGTGGATAAGGCCAAAGTAGATGTGATTGCTTCTTTGCCATATCCTGTTTGTTTGAAAGATTTGAGATCATTTTTGGGACATGCAGGCTTTTATAGGAGATTTATAAAGGGGTTTAGTGAAATTGCTTTGCCTATGTCTAAACTCTTACAAAAAGATGTTGATTTTGTTTTTGATGATGCTTGCAAAAGGAGTTTTGACACTTTGAAAAGCATGCTCATTTCCCCTCCCATTCTTAAAGCCCCAAATTGGTCTTTGCCTTTTGAGTTGTCATGTGATGCTTCTAATTTTGCTGTGGGAGCTATGCTTGGTCAAAGAGAGGGCAAGTTATCATATGTGATTGCTTATGCATCTAGGACCCTAGATTCAGCTCAGGTTAATTACACCACAACTGAGAAAGAGTTGTTTGCTATTGTTTTTGCACTTGATAAATTTAGATCATATCTTCTTAACTCTAAAGTTGTTGTGTACACTGACCATGCTGCTGTGAGGTACTTGTTTAAGAAGACAGATTCTAAGCCTCGCTTGATTCGATGGGTGATCTTGATGCAAGAATTTGATGTGGAGATAAGGGATAGGAGTGGTTCTACCAATCAAGTAGCGGATCATTTGTCTAGACTACCTCATTTAAAAGCTACTATGGTAAACTCTAACCCTACTATTCCTTGTGATTCATTTCCTGATGAGGCATTGTGTGCCATTTCATCTAAGCCTCCATGGTATGCCTCTTTTGCTAACTATATTGAGTGTAGAGTCTTGCCTCCTTGTGCTTCACGTTTTGCCATTGAAAAATTGAAAAGAGAGTCTAGATTTTACATTTGGGAACCACCTTTGATGTGGAAGATTTGTAGTGATAAAGTGATTAGGAGGTGTGTTGATGATGTTGATGTGCCTTCTGTTCTTGAATTTTGTCACTCTCATGCATGTGGTGGTCATTTTAGCTCAAATAAGACAGCTAGGAAGGTTTTAGATTGTGGATTGTATTGGCCTAGCTTGTTTAAAGACTCTTATGAATTTTGTAAAGCATGCTTGAAATGTCAAAAGGTTAGTAGTTGGGGTAAGAGACATGAAATGCCTCAACAACCCATTTTATTTTGTGAGATTTTTGATGTTTGGGGCATTGACTTCATGGGTCCCTTTCCACCATCCTTTAGTTTTGAGTACATATTACTTGGTGTTGATTATGTTTCAAAGTGGATTGAAGCCATTCCTACTAGAACTTGTGATGCTAAGATTGTTTTGAAGTTTCTCAAATCTATATTTTTTGTAGGTATGGAGTTCCTAAGGCCTTGGTAAGTGACCAAGGATCCCACTTTTGCAATAAGATGATGAAGGCTCTCTTGGCTAAATATGGGGTGCATCACAAAATCTCTACACCATATCATCCCCAAACTAATGGCCAAGCCGAAGTATCAAATAGAGAAGTCAAGAAATCCTAACCAAGGTGGTGAACACAAATAGGAAGGATTGGTCTTTACACTTGGAGGATGCTTTGTGGGCTTATCGGACCGCTTATAAGACTCCCATTGGCATGTCTCCTTTTCGATTGGTGTATGGAAAGGCTTGCCACCTCCCTGTGGAGATAGAGCATAGGGCCTATTGGGCCATCAAGAAACTAAACTTGGATTTCCATCTTTCGGCTAAGGAGAGATTTCTTCAAATGCAAGAACTTGAGGAGCTTAGGTTGGATGCCTATGAGTCTTCTAGAATCTATAAGGAGAAAACAAGGATCCTTCATGACAAGCTAATCTTGAGGAAAAAGTTCCAAGAAGGAGATCAAGTCCTCTTGTTCCAAACAAGGTTTATTCATAAGCATGCCAAGTTGAAGTCTAAGTGGGAGGGACCATATCTAGTGACCAAGGTGTTTCCCTATGGGGTTTTGCAACTCTTGAATAAAGCCACGGGTTCCACTATGCAAATCAATGGTCACCTATGCAAGCTCTACAAAGATGCCAAATCACTTCAAAAGGAGGAGGACTTCTCTCAACATGTTTTTGAACCACCATGATAAGGTTGTATCTCTCTAACCTTGAGCTTTTACCTTCTTTAATTGATATATTTAATGATAGGTATAGTTCAAGTGTGGGGGAGATGAACCTAGTAGGAAAATTAGAGTTTATTTGCTTTATTTGACTTCTTGTTTTTGTGTTTTAGTTTGAAAAAAAAAAATATCTGCACCACACTTTTGTTATGCATTCATTATTGATCTCACCTATTTTATCACTAGTCTATACATACATTGAGGACAATGCATGATTTAGTAGTGGGGGAGAGAAATAAACATTTTGTTTTGTTTGTTGGTTTTGTTTGGTTTTGCAAAAAAAAAATTCAAAAAAAAAATTTCTTTGTTTTGTTTTGTTTGAGGTTACTTAATTACCTAGCTCTTGAATGGATATTTTGATTCTTGAGATGTGGTAATTTTTAGGATTGAATAGGTGTGAAGTGAACATTCTTTTACCTTGAATTAATGGATTAGAGTGGCATATTACCCATCATGGAAGAGGCTAAACACTCATGTGTGATTAATTCCTTAGTGATGTTACCCTCTAGAATTTGTTTCACTTCTTAATTAAGACCATATATCTTGCACTTGTTTGATAGGAGATGAGAGATGGCATTCATAAAAAATAGCCAAGAGCCAAATAGCCAACCTATTATTATTATTATCCTTTGTTAGCCACTTTGAGCCTTTGGTTTGATTCTTAAAAAAAAATATATTCACCCTATTTTTCCCAAGGAATGCATGTTACACTTTTATATGTCTTTTTAATATTCATTGCATGTCCTAGATCAAATGAGTGGATGCCTATTATTATCATTTCTCTATCCATTACTTCCATTTTTTCAAAGAGTTAGGGGCAACCAAAAAAAAACAACAAAGATAGATTTGAAAAAAAAAATATAGTCAAAAAGAAAAGAAATAAAGTTGCTAGAAAAAGAAAAAAAAAAAAGAAGAAAAAAAAAGAAAAGAAAGAAAAAAATAAAAATAAAAATAAAAAGTTGCCTAGCTCATCCATTCCATTTGTTTTATTATTTCTTATCATTTCTTCCATCCTCATTGTGTTAAGGTGTTCACTCAATGAGTTAGGTTATGCTTTGCATATTAAGGGGATATATCTTGATTTAGCATTATTTTGATGCTAACCCTATTTTTTTTATATACATGCATTTCTTAGACATCCTTTCATTACCTATATCACAACCTAATAAAGTCCATTTGATTCTTGATTGCAAGTGCTATTTAGTGATGGAGATGTAGAAGGGTTACAAATTCATAGTAGGGTTTATCCTAAGAAATTTTGAGTGAAATTTAATACTTATACACTTTGAGTGATGAGAGCAAACACTTAACCTAGAGAGGCTTACTCTTTGACATTGATTCTTGGTAAGGGTTTGTTTGTGATGTGCATAATTCTTTCGTAATTATTGCCACATTGATTGATAATTTGTAGAAGTTCATGAGCTAGTATTTAGTGACTTGAAACAATGTTTTTCTCTTATTTCTTTGTCTTATAGTTTCTTTTGGGACCTTTTTCACTTGATTTTGCCCGGAGTGCAAAAGCTAAGTGTGGGGGAATTGATAGAAACACATTTGTTACCCACTTTTATTTGTCAATTAGGACCATTTTATTAATGATTTATCACCTTCAAGTGCACACATTGCATTAGATTTGGAACTTTGCCTAAGTTTCTAAGATCAGTGCACTAGGGCATTTTGGTCCAAAAAATGAACTTTTGAGAAAATGTACAAGAAAAATTGACAAAGTGCATTTTATGTCCAGTTGATGAATGGGTGAAAATTATATTTTTAAAATTCATTTTAGTTTGGGAGTAATTAAATAAAAAAGTCAACACTTTCTTAAGTGTCTTAGTTTGTCCTAGTTTTTGGTTTGCTTTGTGTGAAAATTTTTATATAATTTTGTGCAGCCTGAAACTTGGTTAATTTAATAAATTCTCCCCTTCTAATTATGAATTTAAATTCTGGAACATGAATTAGATTTTATCATATATATATTTAATTGAATTATGTGATTTATGTGACATAGGGGGCATGTGACTTGTGCATCAATTGGGCAATTGAGGTCAACACTCCTTGAGGACAATGGCTGAGGGTTTGCACGGAATTATGATTATTTTGAGGGATTAGATCAGCTAAAATGATGTGGATGACACATGGGAAATTAGGCACACATTGGAATCATCTACAAACCAATAGGAAGTTGCCACCTTGCAAGTGTGACAAGGCTCCCATTTACATTGTAATTTCTTTTTCCTTATTTAATTAAGCTTCAGCTGATGGGAGACACCAAGGAGCACGCCATTTAAGCCCCAAATGGGATCCAACACATTCTCTTCATCTTCCACATTCTCTCTCTCTGTTCATAGTGTTCTTCATTTTCTCTCTTTTGTTCTTCATTTTCCAGCACCCTAACCTCCATTTTCAGCCACCAAACCTCCACAAAACTCATACCATTCTTCTCCTCTCTTCATTTTCGTTCCATCCCTTCCATTTTCACAAGGATTGAAGCTCATTTCCATCATTCAAGAGCTATGGAGTTTGGCCTTCACAAGCAATCACTAGGGTTCTTGAAGATGAAGATTGGCTAAGTTCTTTGTGGAATCCTAGAGAGATGAAGATGGAGGATGAGTCTTGAGCTTCAAATTGGCTAAGTTCTTTTGTTTCCTATCCTCTTCTCTTTTTACTAGATGGTTAGATTCTTAATCTAGGGTTTAATCATCTTAGCTTATAAATTCTAATTTGAATTTGATGTTGATGTAAAGAGAGAGGATTGTTTCATTTAATTTCTTCTTGGACAGCCATGACTGAATTTTGCCACTCTTTGTTTGGCACATAATCTTGTGTTTTCAATTAGTGAATTTCTGTGTTAATATTGCATAATCTTGGGTGTAATGCTTGTGTTGTTGAGTAGTTGACATAATCTTGTGGTTGCTCAATTTATTGTTTGACCATGGCTGTTGAGAGAGGATTTTGAGTGAATCACTTGGCTAAGGTCTTCACCAATTGGTAATTGAACTAGGGACTTTAATCTAAGACCTAGGGAGGTTAGCTAATTAGGTTAATTGGCTTTACAAGAGGAAAGGGAAGTTAAATTAGCTAATCCTGAGAAATAGAAGATAATGAGTCCAAAATCAACTAATCTCTAGGGTTCCCATTATTGTAAAAGGGAAGTTATTTCACTCACTTTCACTAGCATTT
>NW_026555344.1:16539766-16579180 GCF_029017545.1 Prosopis cineraria
TTCATCTTTTGAGCTATCATATGACAGTAGAAATTACTATCATATATGCCATGGTGTATGATATGGCTGCCGCAGTGTATAGCACTGACAGAAATAAAGCATGTTGCTCTGTACCACGTGCCGTACACATGGCCCTTTTTCTGGGTTGAGATATTAGGTCTTATTAAGTCTTATGAATGTGTTTAATACTTTTGCTACTCCTCTTATTTGAATATATGTTTTAAGAAGTTGAGATCTCATGATTTGAAAACAATAAAGGGCTATTTACTTTGATTTTATTATTCTTTTGTTTATGATTGTGTGCTTGGAAATGATAAGTTTTGATTTGGAATTGGGACTTTACACAGAGCCATGACTCTATTCTCATCTGTGCCATACACCGCGGCATGGCACATAATGCATTGCGGTGCACATGACAATAAAATCTACTATCATATGGCAGTTTAGAAGGCAAACTTCCACCGCACGTCATTTCCACATGTCGGGGAGCATTGGAGATTCGGTGGCTAGACGATCATGCTAGTATGTATTTGTGTAGAATCCTTGGAGTGATGTTATGATTTCCTACTTTTATATGTGTGTGTGTGTGTGTGTGGTATTATTTTAGTTTTTATTACTTTGGCATGGTTATCTGTGATAATAGACATTAAATAAGCTATATTGGTTAGTAAAATTTTTATCTTACCCTATGGTTATTTACATTTTTCACGCTCCAGTGCTAATGGTTTGAAGGGGAAAGACATTGGTTGAGTAAAAATCTCTCACTAAGCCTTTGTAAGGTTTTGGGTCTAATGAAGTTATTGTTATTGGTCTTAAATATGTATAAGTTGTCATAGGATTTATGCATGTGCATAAAAAATGTGATTATGGTATGCTTGATGATTTTGAGCTCTCTAGCCCTTATATATATGTGAATGATGAAATGACTGGGTGGCTAGTGGAGGAATGTATCTGTGTGTGTGTGAGTATGAGATGTTTGAAAAGTATGTGGGATGATTTGGCCATGTAAAAGATGAAGAAGTAGGAATGTAATTTTGGCCCAAAGTGTGAAATGGTAAGTTTACAGGCCACATGTATATATTTGTGATATATTGTGCATGTGTATGGTCAATCAAGTATGTATTGTCTATTTGGATTTCGTCAAAGCCAAAAAATGGCCAATGACCATTAATTTCAAATTGAGACACTTGAGTGGTAATATTTTGGCAGAAAATGATCAAAATGCACTTAGGTATTCAATTTTTTAGAGAATATCAAATTGAGTTGAAACTAGTGTTATTAGTTAGATTTCGAAACAGCTTTACGCGAGCACTTAACTCATCTCAACTGAACATTGTATGTGGAATGGTGCACATTTGAATTTCATCTCAGAAACTGCCATTTGACAACAAATTCAAGTATGTGCATCATGATGCATGTACCCGCATGTTGTGATGAATGCACAGAGCAAATGACTGTGGCCTCTATGCCACATGCCATAGTGCATGTGGCATAGCTGCGGCACACGATACAAAGTTGCACTTTGTTTTCTTATATGTGCATGTTTCTTTTGGCATTTATGCACAAATAATTATTGCTTCCACTGTGTATGTGTTGGTGTGTTTGGGTTTTTTAACTCGAGTGATTTATAAATGATTTAAAATCCTTTCTTAAGATCCTAAGGCTTTCAATGTTTTCAAACTAAATCATTTCGCAGTGATTAGATTTTTTGTAGTGGAGTGTATGGTAATGTCAGTAAAGAGTATTACAATGAAGATGTCAATTATGGTGATGGATGGTTAGAGATCTTGGAGGATTCCTAGGAGGCAAATGGAAGACATAGAGTTCACATAGTCTTCACTTGGCTAAGGATCTTCTAACTCTAAATTCTCTTCATTTGACTTCAAGTTGTAATTCAAGACTTAAGTTACAATTTGATTGGCTTTTGACTCTAATTTGAGATCATCATCTTGTGTAATGAGAGAATTCTTGTTAACTGTATTCTTTTGCCTTGTTCAATAGCTTGAATTTTAGACATGTCATGTTGCTTCATAATATTAAATTAGTGTGATATGATTTGTCTAGAATTAGCCTTTACATAATCTTGTGGGTATG
Source organism: Prosopis cineraria (assembly GCF_029017545.1). Taxonomy (NCBI): domain Eukaryota; kingdom Viridiplantae; phylum Streptophyta; class Magnoliopsida; order Fabales; family Fabaceae; genus Prosopis; species Prosopis cineraria. The sequence goes on from NW_026555344.1 coordinate 16,541,861, forward strand.
TTCGTTGACTTGTATTGGGGTGTTACATAATTTTGTGATATTTCCATGTCTCTTTCTTGCTTTAGCTATAGGCTAGATGGAGGACACACACTAGGATACTTAATTTAGTGAGTTGGTTGTGGCTTAGTTCACGTTAATCTAGGAAATTAAGTTAGGTTAACTAGCTAATCTAACTAGGTTTAATTAAATCTAAGAGGAACTTTATCTAGTGAAGAATGGGTTCTTAATTAAATACTTTAGTAGACAATGAAATTTCTAATATTAATTCCTAAGGATCTCCATTATTGACATAAGGTAATTCACATATTCCTTACCTTAACATTTGTTAGTATTTTAGATGGCTTAGTTTAGTTCAAACCTCAAAAACTTGGGTAATTTATCCACTTAGTAAACTCACAATTGAATTAGGACAGTCCTGGGGAGATGACCTTCTGCTACATTAAGGTTGAAACTAGTAACTATTTTGAAGGCATGTGATAGCTCTTGTCAGTATTCGATAGGGAAGTTAGGAACATCTTAACAAAGGTGGTGAACACAAATAGAAAAGATTGGTCCTTACATTTAGAGGATTCTTTGTATAACCCTCTCCTTATATTACCACCAAATAAGGAGAGATTAGCATGATTACCATACACGATATAAACTATAATCAAATATTTAATTTGAAAAGCTTAAGCCCAAGACTTGTTTTTATAAAATCACCAAAATCTTAACATATTAGAGCCATACCCAACAGGAAAAAAATTATATACATTCATATCAATCATTGCATGCCTTTCAAACAAGGAAAATAAGTCAAAATGTGGGCCATGCACCACAGCGTGCATTACATGTGTAACCTCCTCTTATATCCATGATCTATCTCATATTTTACATGTTAAAACACTTGATTTTTGGCATCAAATTATGCATAATAGGGTTTAATTCTCAGTTTTAAGTTGTTATTCTATATTGATTTTATAACTCTAATAGTGCTATTTGATGATTGTTTTGACACTTTCATACCCTAATTTGAGATCTTAGGCATTAATTCTTTTCTCTTTTTTTTTTATTTTTTATAGGATTTATTTAGTCTTGGTTTTTATTTTCAGATTTTGTGAGGGAAATTTTGGAATTAAGGATCAAGGGCTAGTCAACATGCTTGGAGAAATTCAAGAGATAGCAATAAATAAAAATGAAGAATTTAGGCACTGTTGGGCACAAATTCTAGAATTATTTGAAGGATAATGTAGCACCATTATTTAGATTTAATTGGAGAGAATTAATTAAATAAAAAAAATCAAGGAGCATGGGAAGTATTGAGGGACACATCATCAAGTGAAGAAGAGGCATGGGAGGTGTGACATGATCAGATCTAATGGGAAGACATGTGCAACTGATTGGGAGCCTAAAGAGGAGTCACATTTCCTATACATGTTCACATGTCCACATTTTCCACTCATTTTTATTCCCATTTAGCTTATTTCGTCCATTTTTCAACTCATTTCAGATTTAGACCTTCTTGTTTTTATCAGCATCCACTTTGGTTTTATTACCACTCACATTGTTCACACAATAATCCTTCATTTTTCATTTCATCTTCATTATTCACCTTCACTTGTCATATTTTTCTCCCTTCTTCTTCATTCATTTTCATCTAGCACTATTAATCCATTTTTCAGATTTTATTTCTTCATCTTCTCATTATCAATCACATGTCCAGATCTTCTCCTCTTCCCTAATTCATTTCGTCTTCATTTATTCTCAATCCAGCATCTCAACTCATCCAGATTTATACCTAACTTCCAGATTCAGATTTCTTGATCTTCATACATTCATGGAGGCTTCTCAAGTTCTGATTCAAGTGAAAAGGAAGAGCATGAGTGGTTGATTTTCCGTTGAGCTTCAAGGAAGATGAACCTATGATTTGAGTATTTCAGATTTACCTTCTTAATTTGTAATTTTAATTCTATAATTTCTTCTATCTTTTTCAAGGATTTGAAATTCTAGTTTAGGTTGGATTATGATTTTGGTTCTAATTACATGTTAGATTGAAGTTGTGGATGTTGGATTGAATTTTATATTGTGTTTTAGTTTTGGAATTTATGAATTCAGTTGAGTGTTCTTGAATGCATTCATATGTTCTTGATGTTCTTGTTCAGATTTCTTCATATTTCAAGCTAGATCCATATGTGTTTATATATGATATTGTTTGAGAAGTTTTTCTGCCACTCAATTTGGTTTGAATTGATTGGCTAAGAACAAGGCTTAATTATATTGTTAATTTCACTCCACTTGGCTTAGATTTATAGTGATTATTGGATGCAATGTTTCACAACAGTTTAATGGTTTTAGAGTATTTTTCATTAAGCTAATTGTCATTACTATGTAGTTGCAAATATGGAATTCAAGGATTATTATAAGGGATTCTAACTTGAGCTCATCATCTCATTCATTTATATCAACACATTCAAATTAAAAAATTACAAATATCTAATTCCTAGCAATTTAAAATAGTAGCATAATCATATCACCACTCTTTTAATTTGTAGGCAATTGAACCCTAATTTGTGTACATTGCTCTCTTGGGAGATGACCTAGTATGCTCATAAATACATTCAAGTTTTAATTAATGGCCTAAAGTAACTTAGGGTTTCATCAATTGGCGCCGTTGCCAGGGAACAACTGGCCATATAAATTGTTGTTTCAATTGATGTTTTTAATTTGTCTTTCATTTCTGTGAATTCTGGAATTAGTGCTTGTAGTGGCTAACATTTGTTATTTGAGCATTTGGTCATCTTATTGGTCAACTTGCTCCTACATTTTGGTGCTACAACATTAATTCTGGATGTGAGCTCCAAAACTGTCAAGGTTAGCTCAAGTGCCAGCAAGCTATGAGAATTTTGCTCTGCCCAGAAATTTTACATGAAATTTGGACAGGTATAATTTTCGGTATACATATCGTTTTGAGCTGATTCATGTTTCATTGTGTTCCTGGTTATTTTAGAAACACTTTTTCTGTTGAACACAATTGCTAATTTGGCCATTAAGTTGGTTGAATTTTTACTTGACTGAAACAGGGTTTACTAGAATTTCTAGTTCTGCAAAACCCTAATTTGAAAAAATACTGGGAAGAATTGACTATGAATTTTTATTTTAAAATTGGACTGTATAACCTTCTTTGTGTTGAAAGTTTTAGGTAAAAATTTCAGCTCAATTTGATTCAGGATCAAAGAGTTGTGCACTGAACAAGCACATAAGGTCCATTGTTGACTCCCAGTGACACTCTAGGCAGACATGGCTGATTTTGGATAAGCATATCTCTTTCCCTGTTTGGAAATTTTTTTAGAAAATTCCTGCATTTAATTCAGTGTTTTAGCTTTAATTTTTTAGTTTGAGTTTTTGCTAATTTTGTCCTTTTCACTTTCAAAAAAAATTTACAAAAATACTGCTTCAATGTGTTTCAATTCTGTCAGTTTTTCAAAATTTTGCCTATTTTCATATTTTTAATTTTTCTTAATTCCAGTATCATTTCTTGGGTGTTCTGAGCTATATAAGTCTCATAGAACTTGCAAAGGCATATCCTTTGTAACACTTGCCCCGAGTGTTATCCAAAAATCACATAATTCAAACAAACTAAATGTGATTAAGGAGTTGATCCTCTAACCAACTTAACAAATAAATCATTTAAAACCTTAAAAAAATTTATAGGTTCTACCTATAGTGCACGGAAGCAAGCTAGACAAAAGTAGAATAAAAAGATGCGGTCATGACAAATGCTATCATGACAGCCCTCTTAGACCACTTCTGCGAGGCACTGTTCCGTCATTCGACCTCCGATCGAAGTGATTTTTAAAGCTCACATATCACATTCAAAGGGTACTATAAGTGTACTAAATTTCAAAAAGATCCAATGGTCAAATTAAAAATTAAACATGTTAAAAGATTGGTTATTTTTGCTATCATGAAAGCTAAATCCGGACTAACTTTTGGGGTGCACCATTTCATCATCAGACCTCCGATCGGAGTGATTCCAAAGCTGACATGTCAATTTTAAATACTAATATTAGCATACCAAATTTTGGAAAGATCCAACTGACGGATTGAATTTCGTGCATGTTGCAACATCAACAAATATTGCTGTCATGACAGCTCCTCCGGACCAAATTTTGGAGAAACGCTGTTTCTCCGTCCGATATTCGATTGATGTGATTTAAAAGCCCACATGAAGCTTATAAAAGGTTTTACTTACGATCTAAATTTTAGAGAAATTCAATGGTCGGATTAAGATTTGACACCCGAATGTAAAAGTACAGTTTTTTGGTAAAAACCATTTTCAAAATTGTCCAAATCTCATCCTAATGGTCACAAACTTGTGGGAACACTTTGGACATGTCAAATAGGACTAAAAACACCTGATAGAACATTTAAATAATAGAAAAACCCTTTATACCAAAATTTAACCACCCAGGTGCCATTTCCCAAAAAGGACCCTAAACCCCCAAAATGCACAAATCACACAAGAGTGGCCAAAAACTATTCCAAATATCATATATACATATGAATACACACGCTAAACATTTTTACTTAGTTTAGAGATCTCTGTGGGGCCCACGCACCCACTCTCTCTTTCCAAGGTATATGTTTGCCCACAGCACACAATCTGCAATGCAACCACTTTGCATTTGCTTGTGAAATCACATATATACTAAAATAAATATTTCTTGTGGTGGAAACTTAGTCTACTAAATAAATCCATCAAAACATACACTATAGCTAAGTTTCCTAACCACAAATCTACAAGCAAACAAAAATTCATACACAAGCCATACAATCCACACATACTCACACACATATACATAATTATATCCTACTGGCACCCTAATTCTAAATACATTACAATATATTTTCTCAAAAGAAAGGAGTTTCAGTTCTTTACAATTCACAAACAATCCCTAGCTCTGCTCCCTTCCCCGTCCTTTACCAGTTCCTTCGCCTGGACCTAGAAATATTGAAAAGAAAGGGGTGAGACAACCACAGTCTTAGTAATAAGAAATCTACATTAATTATTACAAAGCAAGCCATAATCAAATAAACGAATAATAAATTCAACATAATATAATTTAGCCATTTAAAATGCATGAATGCATGACCTAGGCCAGTGTGGCCTTCCATGACCAACAGAATGCCCCTTGGTACTCTTTAACTCGCAGGTAAACCTTATACCTACTTTCCACAGGGACAAAACATAATCTAAGGCATGATCTAATCTACCGAACCGCCTATGCCCCTTTGATGTGAATCTTGAGCAGTTAAAGGTAACTCCCTCCCAGAGCCAGCCCGACTTACTCTCCATGTGAGGGCTACCTTGGCCTAGGCACTCAACCTCATACTTCATATGTCGGATTCCCTCCCCCACTGAGAGTTGTTAAACACTCAATACACTAATCACTTTAGTGTACTGAGCCCACAATATGTAAGGCAACACTGAGTACTGGTAGTGTACCATAGAATATCAAAAGTCCACACCTTCTCATTGGTGAACTCCCACCGAGATCATGCATTTTATTCGTGTCTACCTTTCCCGAGTATAGACCACTTCAACACTCTAAGGTAGTATAACATTTATAAATCTCCCTTAAATGGTTCCTTAGCCTATCTAAGGTACCTTACTTAGTTACACTTCCTTAAGTGTAACTTCTATTCCTTATGATTAAAATACATGTAAACAAATCTCATTTTTATAAAAACATTGTTGTTAAACAATTAGCAAACATATTTGCACTATAATCAAAGTAGTACCCCATAACTGCTTATAAAGCACATTTAATCTTTTCAAACATGTAATGCATGATAGCTAGTAATATTTATTCAAAAATAGCTAAAAAAAGTAATAAGAAATATAAATTTCCTTATTACCTTAACCCTTTTGGTACCAAAAGGGTTCCTCTTATACAAAATAAAACTTGGCTTGTTCCTTAACTTCTCAATAAGTTCCACCAAGAATTTCTTACAACATATAAGTGATCCACATCACTTATCATGACAAATAGCATTAATGAAGACTATAACTCATACCACACAACTTGGGTCAATGAGTCATAATCCATCCTAATGGTCCATATATTAAACCAACCATTCACATAGTATCACTTAACCATCAAAACCATTTATTATCCATCACTAGGCTAATTTCTAATTTATATAATTTTTAATCAATTAAAAACCTTCACTTAGTGTCACCAACTTTCACCATTGGCCCTTATAATGAAAACTAAACCTTAATTTAAATCTTATTAGGCTCAAATGGCAAAATTATAACTAAATCAATAGACTTAAATTATTGAAGAGCAAAACCCAACCTCTTGGGTTTTGATTTGTGCCCAAAACACCTCTTTTCATCTAATTATCCACTCAAAATATTAGAATACCATATAAAACTCAAAACATTCTCCCTAAGATCCAAAGAAACAAAAGCTTACAAGAATAAAGCCTTTAGAATCAAAATCTAGAAATTTTTTCTTCCAAAAATTGAAGAAAATCAAGAGGAAGGGAAGAGGATTGAAGTAGGAAGTTTACCTACTGCGTAGCCGAGCTCACAACGGCTGCAAAGCCTTTCTAGATCCAAGCTCAAATCCCTCTCTTCCTCCTCTCTTCTTCCTCTCACTCTCTCATCCGTGCCTTTCTTTTCCTTTTGTTTTTCTTGTTTCGTTTCTGCGTTCATTTTCCTCTTTAGAAAGCTGATCTAAAACTTTAGGGTAAATTACAAGAAAAGGCCCAACATTTTTTTATTATAGCATGAAAGCCTGAGTCAACTTTGGTAATTTTTCCTATAGTTAAAAATAAAATAAAACCTAACTTTTGCTTAGTAAAATTCAAACTCTAAACCTCTATTAAATTATTCTAACTTTTAATTTAATTATAGATATTTTATTTTATTTTTTTAAAATAAATCTGAGTCTTAAAATTTTGGGATGTTACATCCTTCTTCTTTAAACACTTGGGTTGAAAATTCATTGATTTTTGGATAACATGGCTGGGTACTTTCATGCTAATAATTATGACAGGCCTAATGCTCAACTTGAGGACATTTATGCTCAACTTGATTTTCTACACAGATCTATTGCAAGTCCATCTCATCCTCAAGTCTCCTTCATGTCCAAGGCTATTAAGGCTCCAAGTTGTGGGATTTGCAACTTTATCAGGCATACCACTTCTACTTGCATGCATGCCTATGAAAATCATGATGTTGGGGCTGTTTATTAACAACAAAGGCCCTACAACTTTCAAAACAATCAATGGGGCAAAAATTTATTTGAGGATAATTATGGGAGAAACTACAATCAAAGTTGGATGTAACATCCTATTTTTAGTTATGGAGGCAACCTAGAGGATATCCAACCCTTCTCTATTCAAGATGGTAAGGGTGATAACCAAATGCATTCTTACCTTGAGAAGTTTGAGAACTCCATGAACAACTTTAGTGAAAAGATGGATTCTTATATTTCCAATGGTGATTCTAAGTAGGATATGTTGATTAAAAAGTTGGAGAATCTTGAATCAAAACAACAAAGCATTGATTTGGTGGTATAACAATTTGAGAATTCAAATAGCATTAGTCAAGCTCAAGGAAGTGGAAAGCTCCCAACTCAACCAGTTATCAATCCAAAGAATATTTGTGCTATTGAGTTGAGGAGTGGAAGAGTTCTAAATACTAGTCTAAGTGCTTCTAACTTCTGTAACAGCATGCCTTTTATTGATTCTTCAAGAAATCCTCATGCTTTTGATGAGAGCACACCTCTCCTTGTGCCTTGTAATAGTACACCTCTTGTCTCTAATAATCCTCAAGTGATTGATGATGAGGATGATTCAATTCAAGAGATTGTAGTTGAGGATGAAAATAGAGTAGGAATAAATCTGAATGCTCAAGCAAAAGAAGAAGAATTGAGCTCAAAACAAGATAAAAACATTGATGGAATAGCCACAATTTCCCATCCTTTCAAGGCTAATGATCTTGATTCAAGCAAGCCTTAATGTGGTTGTGCAAGAAGCTCTCATTGTTCTTAAGGCAGCCTTAATGTCATGTCTACTCATATCTACTCTTCTCTTAATGTGGGAGGCCTCAAAGAGTATGGAGTCATACTTCAACTTGCTGATCGAAGTACAAGGAAACCTAAGGGCATTCTTGAGGACATATTAGTAAAAGTGAAAGACTTAGTATTTTCAGTGGATTTTTATGTGTTGGATATGTAAAAAGGAGGCCAAGGCACACTTATCCTTGGGAGACCTTTTATGATAACTTCAAGTACCATTTTGAATATGAAAGAAGGTAAACTCACTATGGAGTTTTTAGATAAGAAAATTGAATTTAACATTTTTGATAGCATGAAAAACTGCTTTATGACTTACAGCCTTTATTTCATTTATATTATTGAGGATATACTTGTTGAGGAGGTCTCCATGCTTTCTATTTATGAGATTAATGATTTCTTGCTTGACTCTACATGTTCTTGCACTTATGAGTTTACTTGTGTGAATTGTAAAGATGTTGCTTCAATTCTGTCTAATTTTAAGGATTTGATGATTTGCATTCATATGAGAATATGATTGATATGCATGATTCATCTCATATTGATCACATTGAAGCACATGACATTTCTACTTCCATTCATCATCATACTATTACTTCTTTGTGCGATTTAATTGCTTTTGATGAATTGCATAATTTAGATGATAATTCTAGAATTTCTTGTGCACCATTGATTGAGTCAAGTGATGTTAGTGCTTTGGTACATTATGACGGCTCTAGTTCATCTCTTTCATGTGACATGATGCCACATCACTTGTCTTGCACTAATTTGATGAATTCTAAAATTTGTGATGATTATTGCTTTTGTGCACCTAATCCTTCTCCATCTTTGGAGGAGAATTCTTGTTATGTTGTTTCAGGTGTTCAAGTGTTTAAGGATAAAGAAGAACAAGGTGTTATGGATTTTACACCACCATTAGGCGCCACTTTGATTGATGATTCCATAGACTTGTCTACTTTCACATTTTCATTAGATAAGTCTATATCTTTGTTTGAGTATGATTCTCCTTATATTTGTGGCTTAGAGAGTACACCTCATTCTATTAGCTATAGTTTATTAGATTGTGGTGATACTTTATGTTCTTCCATTGATAGTAGTGTTGATTATGCCACATTCTATTTTGATGTTTCACTTGATCTTGACCATTATGTAGAGAAGAGTTGTTATTTTGATGATTTAGGTAAAGCATTGGAGAAGGAGATCAAGGTTCATGATGAGCACCAAAGTGCAATAGGAACCAAGTTTCATATTGATGCTTCACATCTTGAGAGTTTCTCTTTCCATATTGATGATTACTTTTACTCTCATTATATGATTTGCACTTTGTATGATATTGAGCATGAATCCTTTTTTTTATTTTAAGGATTCAATTGATACTATCATGTATTCTATATTACATTTAGCTCCTAGTTCTTTTGAGTCTTATGCACCTATTATATGATTTTGAGAGCTACAGATGGTTTTGGCATCTATTTGCATAATTTTACTCCTCCCCATCTTGTTGGAGTTGAGTTTCATTTTGTGAGTTTACATGATTATATCCATGATGCCATATTTGAGTTCTTAATTAAGAAGTTTGCATTTCATATACCTTTACTAAGAACCAACCACATGATGAATCCCAAGTATGGGGGTGTGTGATTTTGGAGTTGACTAGCACATCTAGCTTATTATATGATGATTTTAATTTGCTAGATTTCATTGGATGTACTAGGTACTTGGATGCTTTTATATCACATCTCTACATTTTTCTTGTGATTTCTTCTTCAGGGTATGAGGGCACATCAAAGAGATCACAAGAGGTTTCAACTTGAGGCCCTCCACTATAAAGATCCTACTTGAGTTCTTCAAAGGTTGTATCTCTCCTTCCTATTCCCTTTTTTCATTGCTTTGGTTGATTCACAAATCACAAAAATGGAGAACTTATTGGGATAAGCTTGCTATCACTATTGCACGCATGTGGTACATCCTTTCTTTGCTTGCATTTGTGTTCGTGAACATCATTTTGAGTTCAAGTGTGGGAGAAGATAAGACCTATTCCAATAGGTAAAAAAATGAAAATTTTGAAAAAAAATTCTTGTCTTTGATTGAGTTTTTGTTTTAGGTTTTCTCTTTGTTATGTGTTTTGTCTTTGTTTTTCAAAAAAAAAAATAGACTTTTCTTGCACTTTGACATGCATTACAGCTTTGATTTAATTCCTTCCATTATGTGTTTTGCATGCATTAGAGACAATGCATTGTTTAAGTTTGGGGGAAAGGGTGTTTTTGAAAAAAAAACTTTTGTTTTGTGAGCAATCTTGAGTTTTAAAGATGATTTTAGTGTTTGCATTTGAACTTTGAACTTTTGAGATGTTGTTTTCTTTAGTTTAAATTTATTTTGAAGCAAGAAACCATTTAGTTGAGCGCAATTGATTAAAAGAGACAAGAATTAAACTATATAAAAGGGGCCTTCAACCATTGAGAGTTTTATGTTCCTTGGTTTTTTGTTAATCCTCTAGAACTTGTTTTCTCTCTTACTTGAGGCTACACTTGTGCATTGGTTGTAGGGAAAGTGATTATGGCCATCATTAAAGTGCCAAGGCCTTTTAGCTAACCCTTGATTATTTGATTATCCCTTGTTTAGCCAAAGAGAGCCTTTCTTTGTTTTGTCATTTTTAAACAATTGACCCTGTTTTAAATAGATTGCATGTATTCTCATTTAGTATTTGGTATGTTTCAATATGCATTGACTATTTTTAATTAAACTAGTAGATAATATCTACTGGGATCCATTCCATTTATTCACAGTGGCCATAACATTTCATTTTTTTAATGATTAGAAACATCTCTTGAGTTGCCCAAATGTTGGAAGCTACGCTTGAAAAACAAAGAGGAAGAAAAAAAATGAAATTGAGAAGAAATAGCAAGAGAAAAACAAAACAAACAAAGCAGTAATACAAAAGAAAGAAGAAAAAGATTATAGAAAGAAAAAGAAATTTATTTGAGAAAAAAAGATCCAAAGTGGGTCAAAGAAAAAAAAAGAAAAGAGTTTGAATAACCAAGCTAACTTTGGGTTTGTTATTTGACTCACTTGTTCCTACTTATAGATTCACATCTCATCTCTATTATCTCTATCATTTCATCTCATTCTTGGTCAATTAATCATTCCATCCATGACCCCTATTATGTTATCTATTTGGTTTAGTTTTGAGTAGTCTTCTATATTGAGCATACCTACATTGTGGCCAAGACAAGTTTCTTGAGCCAAACCCTACCATTTTACATGTAAATATAAGTTTACCTTTCATTAAGCACATTACACCTTGTAAAAGTCCATATGATTCTTGAGAACCATTGCATCTTAGTAGTGGAGAGATAGAGGGATTACAAGCCTATGGTAGGATGACTTGCCAAGGAACTTAAGTGACATCTGTACCCTTATACACTAAGTGCATGAGTAGAACACTAACCTGGTAAGATTTCTCTTTGAGATTACATTCTTGCAAATAGTTTACTTGTGATGTATTAAGGTTTTCTCTAAAGATTATAACATTAGTTTTCTTCTTGTGATAGTGCATTCATTTTGAGATTTAGATTTACTCTTGATAGTTTGCATCTTTGTCTGGTTTTCTTTTCTAGGTTTTAGAGAGTTTTGCCCGAAGAGCAAAATCTAATCCACTAGATGTAGGAGAAGATTGACTAAATCACCACATCAAACATCAAACCATAATCAAATACTTTATTTGAAAAACTAAGGTCTAAGATTCATTTTGCAAAATCATTGAAATTACATCACATTATAGAATTACACAGTAGAAGCAAGTCACATGCTTTCATAACACCAATTGCATGCATTAAAAATTATAAAATTAGATCAGATTAGGGGCCATGCATTATGGCATGCAATACATGAGCCACAACATGTGGCACAGAGCCACATGCTTGACCTTTTGTGTCATGCGCCATGGAATGAGACGCCATGTGCCGTGGTATGCCAATCTGAATTTTTTGCTATCATTTGATAGCAAAAATGAGGAACTTTTAGTGTGTGCCATTTTCACATACAACATCTGATAGGAGTAATTCACGCGCCCACACAAAGCTTATCTCATAAGCTAGCTAATGAGATAGGTTTGGACATGATCTAATAGTCCAATCAAAATTTGAACACTCGAGTGCAAAAAGTCACATTTTTTAAAAATTTTGCATACCCAAGCACTTAAATCGGTCCTTTAATCTCATTAGACCATTCTAGGTCTTGTACTAAGTCTGAAAGGACCTAACATTCCTGACTAATCACAATATATCACAAATATACATGTATATGAAGATTGGGCCATTCAACAGCCCATTTCTACATTTCACAAAATTTCACCACTGAACATAAACTGGCTCACTTGGACCATTTCACTATAAATTTACATATATCCATATTCGTAACACAATCACAACTTAATCTTAGCCTCAAATTACTTATTTCATCATAATTTCACACATGGGCTTAGATTCACTATTATCACCACAAATCTCTATACTTTCTACAAAACATAACTCAACCATGCATGTAATCTTCTACAGCAACTTATTTACATATATACTCAAGTTTTCAGTTTATTACACAATACTTTGAGTTCACATAGCTTCAACAACTCTAAGCTAGTCCTGACTCTTGTCCCTTGCCCTGATCACTGCTTTGTCTTATAAAATTGTAACTATGAGTAGAATAAAAATTTTAGTAATGGAATAACTCACTACAGGTAACTATCACATGTAATTATATTAAAGCATAGCATATTATACCTTAACATATATCACATATTCACTTCAAATGTCACTTATATAAATCATGTCACCACTTTTTTACTCGTTTCACCAATTTTTAATTTTCCACATATACAGCATAAAGCATGATCACTACCATAAAGAAAGAAATAAAGTTGCTAGAAAAAGAAACAAAAAGAAGAACAAAATAAAGAGAAAAAGAAAACAAAGAAAAGAATAAAAAGTTGTCTAGCTCATTCATTCCATTTGTTTTATTATTTCTTATCATTGCTTTCCATCCTCATTATGTTAAGGTGGCCACTCAATTGAATTAGGTTATGCTTTGCATATTAAGGAGATATATCTTGACTTTAACATTATCTTGATGCTAACCCTATTTTTTTCATACATGTATTTCTTAGACATCCTTTCATTACCCATATTACAACCTAATAAAGTCCACTTGATTCTTAATTGCAAGTGCTATTTAGTGATGGAGATGTAGAAGGGTTACAAATTTATGATAGGGTTTATCCTAAGAAGTTTTGAGTGAAATTTAATACTTTATACACTTTGAGTAAGGAGAGCAAATACTTAATCTAGAGAGGCTTACTCTTTGACATTGATTCTTGGTAGGGTTGTTTGTGATATGCATAATTCTTTCCTAATCATTGTCACATTGATTGATAACTTGTAGAAGTTTATGAGCTAGTATTTTAGTGACTTTGAACATTTTTTCTCTTGTTTCTTTGTCTTACAGTTGCTTTTGGGAACTTTTTCACTTGATTTTGCCCGAAGTACAAAGATAAGTGTGAGGAAATTGATAAAACACACTTGTTACACACTTTTATTTGTCATTAGGATCCTTTTATTAATGATTTATCACCTTCAAGTGCACACATTGTATTAGATTTGAAATTTTATCTAAGTTTTCTAAGTTTAGTGCATTAGGGGTATTTTGGTCCAAAAAATAAACTTTTAAGAAAATGTACAAGAAAAATTGACAAATTCCATTTTATGTCTAGCTAATTAGTGGTAAAATTATATTTTTAAAATTCATTCTAATTTAAGAGTAACTAAATAAAAAGTCAACACTTTCTTAAGTGTCTTAGTTTGACCTAGTTTTCATTTTGCCTTTGTGTGAAAATTTTATATAATTTTGTACAGCCTAAAACTTGGTTAATTTAATTAATTCTCCCTTCTATTTATGATTTAATGCTGGAAATTAATTAAATTTTATTATATCACATGCTATTTAATTGAATTATGTGATTTATGTGATATAGGTGGCATGTAACTTGTGCATCATTTGGACAATTGAGGTCAACACTCCTTGAGGGTAAAGCTGATGGTTTGCACATGAATTAGGCTTTATTTGGGAATTAAATCATCTTGAAAATGTGGATGACACATGGGAAATTGCACACACATTGGAATCATCTACCAACCAATCGGAGGTTGCCACCTTACAAGTGTGACACGACTCCCATTTCAATTTTAATTTCTTTTCCTTTTTTTAATTAAGCTTCAGCTGATGGAAAACACTTAGGAGCACGTCCATACACCTTATTTTGAGATCCAACACTCATTTCATTCATCTCCTTCATTTTCTGTCTCTTGTTCATAGTGTTCTTCATTTTCTCTCTTTTGTTCTTCATTTTTCAGCACCCTAACCTCCATTTTTAGCCACAAAACCTCCACAAAACTCATGCCATTCTTCTCCTCTCTTCATTTTCATTCCATCCCTTATTGAAGCTCATTTTCATCATTCAAGAGCTATGGAGTTTGGCCTTCACAAGCAATCGCTGGGGTTCCTGAATATGATGATGATTGGCTAATTTCTTTAGTAGAATCCTAGAGAGATGAAGATAGAGAATGAGTCTTGAGCTTTAAATTGGCTCGATTCTTTTGTTTCCTATTCTTCTTCTCTTTTTACTAGGTGGTTAGATTTCTTAATCTAAAGTTTAATCATCTTAGCTTGTAAATTCTAATTTGAATTTGATGTTGATGTAAAGAGAGAGGATTGTTTCATTTAATTTCTTCCTTGGACAGCCATGACTGAATTTTGCCACTCTTTTTTTGGCACATAATCTTGTGTTTTTCAATTAGTGAATTACTTATGTTAATATTGCATAATCTTGTGGTGTTAATGCTTGTGTTGTTAAGTAGCTTGACATAATCTTGTGGTTACTCACATTATTGTTTTGATCATAGTTGTTAAGAGGAGATTTTGAGTGAATCACTTAGCTAATTTCCTCACCAATTGGTTAATTGAAATAGAGACTTTAATCTAAGACCTAGGGAAGTTAGCTAATTAGGTTAATTGGCTTAGGATAATTTTCTTAAGTCATGACAGCTTTAGTCGAGAGGAAAAGAAGATAAACTTAGCCTAATCATGAGAAGATAATGAGTCCAAAATTAAGCAATCTCTAGGGTTCCATTATTGCGAAAAGGGAAGTTCATTTCACTCACTTTCACTAGCATTTTAATTACTTACACATTAGGTAATTAGTTTAGATAATTAGCTAGGTAACTAAATTCCTACAAAATTTGGTTAATTTATTTCACTAAATAACTTTCAATTAGACTTAAAACCATTCCTTGGAAGATGACCTAAGGTTGGCCTTATATTGCATTAAGGCTATCTTTAGTTTAATTTTGAGGATAAGTGACTAATCCCTATCACAAGGCAAGCTTGACATAAGTATAATGTTAAGTCTAATGGCCATAAAGATGAATAAATGGCTCAAAAATTAGAAATGAAAGGTAAAAAAATTAGTGAGAAGGCTTGACGAAGCTAAAAAGCTATGGAAGTAGACAAGATATCTAGGTTAAAGAGAATAAGAAAATCAAATGGATTAAATAGGTGGTGATTAGTCATCAAGAAAAGTATGAAATAGAAAATATCACCTCATTAAGACCTAGTAATGGCTAAAGTTCCCATTGAAAGAGAATAAATGAGTCAGGTAAGTAGATAAAGGTAAGACTTAGTAAAGTTTTGAACTATAAGTCTTGAACTAGATGTGTTCAAGTAAGTTAAGTGTGAAATAAGAATGTAAGATGAATAGAAAAATCTACAAATATAAGTGAACAGATGGAGTATAAAGAGTTAAAGCTCCAAGTAAAAGTTAAAAATGCCTATGTAATAAGAATGACCTATTGAACTAATGTGTTTTGATGATTACAAAACCAAGAGAGAGGTGTTTGTTGCTTATGCAAATGTCAAGAACCATTAAAGTGACAAAACCTTCAAGATCATAAAGATCAAGAATAGACTTAGACTAATAAGTTTATTTATTTTCTTCTCTTAGATTCAATGTGAAAAATATAAGAGATTAATCACATGTCATTAAATTGATAAGAATGCATCATTTTAGAAACAAGCTTAGGCTTATAAATCCTTTGATCTTAAGTGCCAAAGCTTTAGAATGCACCTATATTCAGTTGTCCACTTCACGCTTGATCTAAGATGATCCATGTGTGACTTGGCTATCCTTAGTGCATGATAGGACTTAGTGGGTTCAATTCAAGCTTATAATAGAATGAACCATACTTGAATTAGACCATACATGTTAAACACTATACTGAGCCATTCCATACTTGAATCAAGATGATTCACACTTGAATTAGAACCTATATGTAGGAAGTGTCTTGGAGGTGCTTATGTGCCCTAATTCATGCTTGAATACATATTGCACTCATGCTTGAATTGTCCTAAAGTTTTAGCTTGTGTTTTGCATAAGTGACATTTCATGCTTGAATCTTGTAGATTCACATATGAAATGCACATGCCCATTTTGGATTAAAGTCTAACCTTAAAGAGCCTAAAACCAAGCAAGCCAAATCAAGCTTGTTTTGGAGTATTCCAAGCTTGTTTTGTCACCCAGAGAATCTAGGAGCTTCTATCATCCATTCCACATGTGAGAGCTCCTTGCATCCACGTATGAATTGTCATCCAGAGAAGTTAGGATTTCTATCATCTATTCCATGTGTGAGAACACATTATATCCACCTATGGTTTTTCACATAGAAAAAAATGAAACTCATACCATCCAAAACATGCTTGAAAGAACTTAAGTCTCACACTTGAAACATGTTTGGTGAACCAAGAGGAAAGTAGCTAACTCTATTTCATGCGTGATAGGTCCATTTCATGCTTGAAATATTGCCAACAGTTATAATCATTATTCCAACAATCTAAAACTTTCTTAATATATATATATATATATATATATGACCTCATTTAATTATCTACATTCATTCTCTTATCAAGTCTTTGACTTATTTATGAAAAAGATCTCATTAGTTCATAAACTTTTATTGTATTTCATCTACTCTTTTTAGACAATCTTCATTGAGAGATTTTCATTCTACTTGGGTTGAAATCTTAGAAGATATTTTTCTAAGTGAATTGTAATAACTTGATGGTGTAGAAAATATTGTTGTTAAATCAAGACTAGTGAAATCTTGAGAGCTGTATGGTAGTAGCAAGCACCCATTGAAACTTGTGATTATAATTAAAAATCTCAAGAGTGATCTTCGGAATTAGATGTAGACCAACTAGTTAGGCTAAACTAGGTTAAATCAATTGTGTCAAAGCTTTTCTTCTCAAGTCTATTAAAATTTCCAGATTCCATCTTGCTTTCATTCATGCATTCTTTTAAGTTGAAAAGTCTAGAAAATTTTTAAACACCCAATTCACCTCCCCTTAGGTGCCATTCTTATCCAACAAAACCTAGTAAAAGTAACAAAGAAGTATGAAAATAAAGAGTATAAATGGACTTGAGAAAGCATAAATTAAAGTCAAAGCCAAGGAAGAGTAAGAAAAGTAAGAAATATTATTGCATGAAAGCAACAACTCAAATTAAAAGGTGAATTCTTGAGCAAAGAATAATGCCACATAAGCAAAAGTGACAATATAAGGTGAAAGAGTTATTAAGTAAAGGAGAAGTAATAGTATAAGTAATAGTGTTTACACATCAAAAGTATGAAAAGGCAACTAGTAAGAAGAAAAGGTTCCCTAAATCAAAGGACATAGAAAGACTAAGAGTGAAGTCACAAGAATAACATCAAAGATATTCTCCTCACTAAGCCTCTCAGTAATGAAATTTATATTATCAAAATGATATGAATAAAGTTTAATCCTTAATTTTGAGGACAAAATTTTAATGAGAGAAGGATAATTGTAACATCCCAAATCTTGGACATAAAAGCTCAAGAATATGCCTAAATCCAATAAGCTAGTATGCCTAAGTAATCAAGAATCTTAAAAGTGTCTTGAGAAGGTAGGATGGTTTTAAGGGATTGAATTGTAATTGAAAAGTCATTTTAAGGCAAAAGCACAATATTTTTAGAGACCTCAATGAAATGTCCAAAATTGAGAAATGAGCAAGTTAAGGTCTAGAGTCTATGATAGGAAAAAGGAATAAATAAAGCCAGTGAGGGTAATAGAGATATCTAAGATCATCAATCTTCGAAAATAATCAGTGTAGTTGCCAAATTAAATATAGGTAAATTTATATAACAACTTTATCCTTAGGTCATTAGTCTCCCGGAGAAGGATCACATTTATATCTTATAAAATCATAATAGATTCAAAAGAAAGCCTCAGTAAGATCACAATTAGACCTCAAGATTGCAATTAAATCTCATTATCACAATAGACTTGGTAGAAAGTTACTGAGCCATATAGTGTATGACAGTTCCCTAAGAAGATAATGGCTTATGATGAGTTTAAAATACAGAGATCTCATAAGTCTTCCTAACTATTATAGAGAGAGTATTCTTAACTTTTCTTAGTTAGTTCAACTGTTAACTAGGCTAAGAAAGGGACGAGATGAAAGACAAGAGTAATAGCCTATTCGAGATTAAATATAGTAATTATTAAAAGTCAAGGGGTACTTATCGATTAATACTATGAGATTATGAGAAAGTACCCAGAGTTAGAAATGAGCAAGAAGGCAAGTTACTCCAAAATGTAAAGCACAACAAGGGTCAACATGTAATTTCTAAAAGTTTTAGGTCTTTAAGTGTTATTGGTTCTTGTTCGCGAATAGCTTTCTTCACCAATCCTTAGATGTGGTTCTCCTAATGCGAAAATGGTTTTAAAGTAATTTTTAAGGCTTAAAGTAGGTATTAAAGGTAAAATACCTCAAGGAAAATAAATTGAGTTAAAAAGCTTGTTTTGTCTTATAATTTTATATTGATCCAAAATTCTGCGGTTTAAAATTATTTAAAGGCCTCAAATAATTCAATAATTATTGGAAATAATTATTTGAAGATTAGAGTAAATTAATAGTTAAAGTTACTACTCCTCAAGGAAATTGAATTATAAGTTTACATTATCTTTGAGCCTATAAAAAGGAAATTCTTCCAAATTGATACAAAATTATTTGAGAGACGAAATGGACTCAAGAAATTAAAAGAAATTAGTATATGAAAGGAGGAAATATTTTGACGCATTAAATCAATTTTATTGGCCAAGGATTTCCCAGATAAATAACTATGAAATTTAAATTACATTAAGGTAAGGAAAATACTAGTATTTCTAGCCATAGACAGAAATTAACATAAGGCAATTCCATGGCCCGTTGACCAAAAAAAAAAATCCATGGCCCAATTTTGGAGGAGGAAGGGCGTGAGTTCGATCAGGAAAGGAATAACAAAATTTTATTTTAATTGGTCCTAAATTAAGAGAAGACTAATGGTGGAGACTTTTGGATGGCAAAAAATTATTAAATATAGTTAAATTGTCTACTTAACCTCACACTTCCTCCTTTCCTCAATATCATTTTCGGTTCTTTTTGCAGCAAGGGGGAGAGAGAGTGAAAGAGGAAGCTTGAGCTTCTGTGAAAAAATACAGAGAGAGATAGAGAGGGAAAATCTAGCAAAGTCACTATCTAAACCCCATTTCTACTTTAAATTGCTTTCACAAAAGTTGTTCCTCTCATCAAGATCAATATTTCTATGGTTTTAAATTTTCAAGAAGATGAGAGTATGAATTGGCAAAGATGGAGGAAGTAGTGAAGAAAGCAAGAACAAGTTAGTGCATAGAGAAGAAGTACGAAAGAGCTTCATTTTTAGCTATGTTTCATAATTTTTATTTGAGTTTCCTTAAGTTGTGAGAGGCTTCCCTATTTTTAAAAAATAACAAAGTTTCTTACTTTTATGATTAAATGATAGGAAAGGGCTTAAATGACCACAGAGATGTTACTTATTGATTATTGATGAATGACAGCTTGATTTCAAACTTGATGTAATTTTTGGATGCTCATTTTTGAAGAGGAAATGCTGGCCAATTTTTCATAGAATTAAGAATTGACTAGTTAAGTATTTAACCATATGAAATATGATTTATAAACAATCCTGGAGGTATGAAAAATGAGACAAGAACTCAAGGCAAGATTTAGGATTTAAGTACTCTAAACCTATAGCCATATTATGATTTGCTAGATGGAGTTGGAATTTATTAGATATGAGTTCAAAAAATGAATTCCTCATAGAGAATTGAGTGGAAAATGGTCAAGAGAATAATTCTAGAATTTAAGAATGTAAAAGGGAAATTTTAAGTCAAAAGAGCAAGTATATGTATTCTTGATATGTTAGTGGTTCCAATGGTCTCGAAGAGTTTTTTGTTTGATCTATGATGTTTACTTAGGACCATTGGATAGTACGGAAGTGGAATTGGAGGCTTTGACGATGAAGCTCTAAATATGGTAATAGAGGAAAACAAAAAAAAGGGAGAGAAGCTAAGTTAGAAAGTTTAGGGTAGCAAACTTTACTTTACTCTTATATGGTTGTTGCTTGCATGAATTGGCATGTTTGTTATGTTAGATGACTTCGTGAAATCATGCATTTATATAGGAGATTATGCTTGTGACATATCATAGGCCCATGTTTGTGTTTTTCAAATAATGCATTGATATATAGTTTAAACATGTCATTTATGTCATGAAAGTTTTAATATAGTTGCAAGCATGTTATAATGCCAAGCTTTGCCATGTATGTTTGAGTGGTGATTGTTTGCTACTGAGATTCTCCTAAATCTCACTCCCAATGACTCATCAAGATAGGTTATAAGCCTCCAAAGGAAGAGGTAAAGCACGAAGCAAAGGTAAGTGGAAGAGAGAATGAATTTCACATAACATTACTTTTATAGAATATGAAAATTGTATAAACTCATGAGCCATGCATGTAACTTCATGATGTGATCTTGACATGTATAATTGATGTGTGAAAATGCATAATGACCATTCTGGAGTCATGATAAGGTCTTGAAACCATAATCTCAATATGCATATTCAAGACTGTGTAGATTGGGCTCTTTTCATAGCAATATTATTGTTTCATTGTATAATTTAAATTAAACTATATTCACTGCCCCATGAGAATTTTTATAAGCAAACTAGACACATAAATTTTTCTAACAAATCCTAAAGTAGGTTATCTAGACATGTAAACCTTGAGTTATGACTTTTTCAAATTGTGGCACATTCTGTAAAAGAAGCAAAACAGTTTTGGAAAAATAAATAGACTGTACTGTTTGGAACCGAAGAGGGTTAAAAATGTTTTTTTTTCCAACATAAAGGACTTCAAGAGATTTTAATATAATTTTAAAGTATCCTCATATAAATTTTCTAGATTTAGCTATAATTTTTTAAAGTTAAGTAAAAATTCTAAACTTATCAAATAAATAATAACCCAATAATTAATTTATAAATTTTAATTTATAGGCTTCGTTTTTTATTTTCCTCAACCATATCATTTTCAATTGCATAGGATAAGCGTTACAAGTGAGGAAGTGACAAATACGCAACTTTATTGATGTCATCTAAGTCCTTGGCAAGTTAGAGAATAGTTCTGCCGACAAAGCACCCTGGTCAAAGCCCGAGAAGCTCACTGGTGAATAAAAGACATTTAACATCCTTTTTGAAATTAGTTCCGACATAACCGGTCTAAAATGTAAGAAGGTGACATTCTCATAATTATTTGAATATTTTTAGGACATTTTAGATTGGTTATTTATGCAACCGATTTAAATTATAAGTTTCACATGAGCTTTGAAAAACCCGATCTAGAAAGTTCAATAAATTAAAAATCAAAATACATATTATAATATATTAGATCAAAGTTTTAAAAAAAGTATAGTCAGCGAAACATGTATTAAAAGAATAAAATTTATAAAGGATGAAAAAATTTATTTTTGATATTAACAATAAAAATATCGTTTAGATCTTTAGCAAAACTAATATGGATATTCAAGCAAAATATTCTTGCAAAATATTTCTTTTTAATATGATCTAGGTCGGGTATATAAAAATTTAATCTAAAAAATCAATAGAATGATTAAAATATAAAATATAAAATTACTTTTTATAATTTTTAAATAAAAAATAAAAATGAATAGATTTTTTAGAAACCGATATGGCACTCCAGCCTAAATTTAGAGCCGGTAATTTGGGCCAAGCCCGACAGGCCAGCCCGAACCCGCCCGAAAAATTTAGGGTCAAGCCCGAAAAAAATATTATTTTTTATTGTTCGGGCCTATTCGGGCGGCCCGAATAGGCCCGAGGAAATTCAGGCCAAGCCCGATCGGGTTCGGGCTTGGCCCAAATACCCGAATAAAAAAATAATTTTTTTAAAAAATATATAAAATATGATAAATATTAATTAATTTTTTAAATTTTATATCATTTTATACCAAAATACTATATATATAAGTGTTTTAATGTAGTTATTTTTTAAAAAAAATTAAAATAGTTATATTTCATATTTTTATTATTTTTAATCAATAAAATATCTCAAAATAATATTTAAAATATATTTTAATATTAATTTTAATATTTTAAGACCCATTTTTTGTTAAAAAAAATTTGAGTCCTATAAATCATTTGCATGTAAAAAAATAATTTTATATTTTTAATAAATTAAGAGAATTAATTTTAAAGTAAAAATAAAATTGAAAATAATTTTAAAAATAAAATTTAGGCATGTATGAATTTCTGACTCTACTACTAGATAAACATAATAAATAAAATAATATTCTTGAATAATTACTTGGTTATTGTCCATGCAAGATTTGGTTAAAAATTAAGAGTAAACTAGAGTAAGAATCCCTTTTATACAAGAGTTAAACAATATAAAAAGTTAAAAAAATAATTTCAAAAAAAATAATATTTTACTCATAATTAAATAATTTTTTATATAATATAATGATGGCAATTTTTTTATATTCATAAAAATGAAAGGTATAATTTACCTAAAAGTTATTTAAAACTTTGAACTAATCAAAATAATAATTTTAAATTAGTAGTCTAACTGTGATTGAATTGGGATTAGCTTAATCATAATTAAAATAATATAATTTAATTAAAGTATATAAAATATTTATATATGACTATGATAAGAGCAATATTTAAATAACTATGACATTAATTTACAAGTAAAGGAAATATTCATGAATAAATTATACATAATACAATAAAATAATAACAGAGCTACTTAAATACAAAGTTGATAAATTATTTTTTATTTTATTCTTTTAAAATTAAGATAATATTTTACAATTAATAGAATTATTTAAAAATTAAAATTGGTTCAAAAAATACAGAAAAAATATTTTTAAAAAGTTTCGGGTATTCGGGCCAGCCCGAATAAGCCCGAAGCCCGAAGGTGTTAGGGCCGGGCTTGGCTATATGAGCTTTTTAAACCCGGCCCGAATAAGCCCGGCCTGCCCGAATTACCGGCTCTACCTAAATTAAAGAATTCATGATGGCACGCTTTTCATTCTTTTTTTCATAAGTGTGCGCTCCTTGTCCCTCACCTCACCTCCTCCTTCAATCTTCTTCCCGGTTGAACGACCTACTCCTTCAATCTTCTTTCCATTGGCTCTACCTTGCTAGGCTTGTGTAGTGTTGCTCTTCCCTTCTACCTCCAGACTCCATTGTGTGGCTCTATCTCTGCTTTCACAATCCATGGTGAGTTCTACTCCCTCTGCTCCCTTATTTATGAATGTTTGGAAGAATATTGAAATATATATATATATATATTCATATATGCTTGAGGAAGACTTACCTCAATAGTGGGAGTAGGTCTGATTTCCACCACAAACTTCAAATTCCCACTTAAGGTGAACAATGGAAAGCAAAAGCAAATTCCACTATTAGGTATTGGAACCATTTGCCTTTTTTCCTCTTAGTATAACATCCTGAAAAATTAACCCTATTTAAGCAAAGTTAAATAAGGTTAATAAGTAAATTAATTTGGTTGTGATTATAAAGAGCTAATAAATATTTTAAATTGTGATTTCAACCCTAAAATTGGGTTTAAAGTGGAATTAGACCACCCGAACCTTCAAAGGGAGAAGAATAAGAGAAAGCGCCTCTATATCACATGTTGAGATGCACAAACCACTAAAATGCAAAGTAGAGCTCTTTGTACTACACGCCACAATGCATGTCCCATGTGGCATAGCATGTGGTGATTTTCTAGTAGTAATAAGAGCGTTCTACAGTTAAAAAAAATAGAAGAGGAACAAAGAAGAACGAAGAGGAACACAAAATGCTCGGTTAGGGCATTGCAAATTTTTGAAGGATTAGGAGCAATTTGAAACTTGTAAACATTTAAGGTAAGTCTCCTAAGCCCTCCACTCCTTCCTCTTCCATTTTTATCGAAGTTGAGAGTTAGGGTTTGCTAGAGAAGTGAATTTTCAAACTTTTGAAACTATGGGTCCGAACCCATTGACTTTAACAAAGTTAATAAGAGTTGTTTAGGCATTTATGGCTTTATGAATTTTGGTAATTGTAGGGTAATAAATACCCAAAAAAAGGTATTTATAAAGGTTGTTAGGAGCGGTTAATGGTCATTAATTATGGTTAGATTATTTGTCAAGACCAATATGAGTTAAGGAAAGCTAATATCTGATATACCCTATGGGTAATAAATACCCAAAATTGGGTTTTGAGAGTTTGGAGGTGTTGACTTAGATATTGAAAATTATCCTAATGAGAATATTGATTATTGTTGATGTAATTAACTGTAGATTAATTATAATTCAGCACTATTCAAGCTTTGAATAGCTTTAGAAGTGTGTATTTAAAAGATAAATCTTTAACCTTTTAAATATTTGAGGTAACTAAGGGAATCTTTCTTATACTTTTGTATGTTAATTAATTAAAAAGTTTATAAGCATTTTTAAAATGTGTGAATTTGTTCACTATAGGTATGGTATGTGAAGTTTAAGTAGCCATGTGTTGATATTGGCTTGTCAAGTTGTCTAGGAATTGGCTTGTGAATGAAGCATGTGATATGTGATGAGTTAATATGGTACAATGAATAACTTATTGAAATGATGTGTGTGTGTGTGATGAATAATGAGAGAAATGTTAAATTAAGGAGTTCTATGATAATGTGAAAATGTGAGTATATGACATTATGGAGTTCTATGATACATTATGATGTGATAATGTTAATGATTATAAAATGATGTGAGTATGTAACATCCTATTTTTAATTGAGAATTTAATATAAAAAATTATAATTTTAATTAAAGAAAATTATAATGTTTAACTAATAATTAAATTGTATTTTGAGAAAAATTAAGGTGAATGAGTTTGGACACTCTTCTTATGTGAGGAAAGCCTAATATTAGTTTCACTAAGTAAAGAAGAGAAGGGTCAGATTAGGTCAAATTATATATGGTGTTAAGCTACAGGTATTCAAGATAGAAGTTGAGAAAATTGTTTTCACATCCACATAAAGTAGCCTTCATAAATTGACATTTACAAATTCGTTCGACATTGGATTAGGCTTACATTTGATCATAAGGTTCTTAATATCCAAATCATCCTTTTTAATGGTTGGATCATGAATTAGTTCCTTGATTAAAGAGTTATTAACTTCTTAATTTGTAATAAATGTTTTCACATCTTCATAAAAAAGTCTCAGTAAATTGATGTTTTTGAATTTGTTCACCGTTAGATCAGGCTTATATTTTGTAGTCATGTTTGTAAAATTCAATTAATCCTTTTCAACAGTTGGATCATTTATTAATTTCTTGGTTAGGGAGTTATTAACTTTTTCATTTGTAATAGTCATTTTCACATTGTCACAAAGTAGTCTCAATAAAGTTTTATTAGTGAATATTTTTACCATTGGATCTATCTAAAATTTGGCAGAAGGTTCATGGCATCGAAATTGATATTTTCGATGGTTAGATCTCTACTTAGTTTTCTTATGTAAAATTTATTAACTTTTTCCTTCATATGAGATATAACCTAACGCCTTAGACCTCATAAAGAATCCTTGTGGTTAAATAATGGACTATAGAAACTTAGAGTGAGTTTTGTTAGACTTTTAAGGGTCTACTAAATTTAATAAAGTTAATAGAAACTTTAAACTAATTAACAAAATGAGTTTAGGGTGTTATGTTAGGTCATAGGTAGCGTTGGGAATATATTTGTGCCAAGTAATGATAAAGTCTATGACGTTAATTATAGATTAATGTTTTGTGGCTATTGTGCAAGATTGGAGACATTGTGAAAGCGTGTTTTGAGTGACCTTTTGATTGACTCAAGGGGTGGAGGTAATCGGGAACTTAAATTCCCTAATACATTAACTCTAGTATTTATTGTGTATTTTTTTTTTACAAATGATGTTCTTGAGGAAAATGGTGTAAGCATGATATATATATATATATATATGAGAATGTGCGAAAGATGCATATGTGTGATTTATGTATGGCAAGCTTGAGCAATGAACTAGAATATTGAATATTATATATTATGAATTACTGTGGAATCATGAATTATTATGTAATTATGAATTATCGTGTAATTATGACCATAAATGTGATGTATATGTGTGACACATATGGATAAGAGTTCACCTTATGATCTGGGAGATCATATTTAAGTTCACATGGCATGAACAATATTTAGGTAGCAGCAAAAGTTGTATAGTTGTGGCACCAACTCCGACAGGGGTTAGGTGTGGTTCTAGCTTACCTAATAATACTCACTTTGGGAGTGGGTATGTGTATCGACAATTATATGAGACCCTGTAGGCAAGGGAGTCCATGATCCAAGTTTAAGGAGTGGTGACCTATGGCCAGTTTACCACTCAAATTTTGGGGAGCTCAAGCGAGTTAGGATATCTAGATTCAGTCTTGTTACTTAATAGCCCATAGACTTAGTTAGAAGGAATAAGGAGATTACAAGGTGGTAGATGATCATGCATGCATATTTATGTGAATATATGGTATTATAGGGAAATATGTAGTATTATATGTGTTTTTATGGTTTTGGGTGTGAGATTGTTATGCTTACATAACCTTAAATGCTATTTAAATATATGTTGGAAGTTAGAAATTCTTTCATTATTGATATGTTTATCTCACTCCTCATTGCTCATGTTTCTACAAGTGATGCTTCATAGGTGTAAAGGAAAAAGGAATCAGAGGCACATAATTAGTAATTGCTTGTAATGTCTTAGTATATATGTGCAAAGGATTTATATCATGTATATCTATTATATTGCCAACTAAGGCTGTCAGTGCATGTTAATTGTGAGTATGTGTTTTTATGAATTAAATTGGCTAACTTTTTAAGTATCAGCCTATAAGGACCATGATTAATTAGTTCAAAAAAAGATCAATTTATTATTATGTTTGTTAATGAGAAGTATAATGGGATCATACTAAAATGTGAGATAGGTGGCAGTGTTAGTAGGTTAGTTAATAAGCAAGAGCTTACTTGACATCAAAGCCCTGAGTTCTATGGCTTGGATAATATGACATGTAAATTGTGCATCATGCATCTAGAATGTTGGCTATATATATATTCTACACATGTTCCTTTTCCTTTGCTTAGGTATTTATCCAAGTTAGTCTTTAATTTCTTTTGTATTTGGTCCCATCCTTTAGGAGGGGAGAAAGGATATGAAATTAAGCATAGTATTTTTTTTTTTTTGAGCTTATGTTTAAAAAATCTCGCAAGTGGGGACAAATCAGGGAGATAAATTTAAGTTTTAATTAGAATATATGAAATTGGTGGAGGAAATAATTAGTTAAAAATAGAAATTGTGATGTTTTGTTAAACTTTATTCCTAGATGAGTATTGGAATTACCCTTATTTTTAGTTGGTATTTTTTTAGAACCCAAAGGTGACTATGTCATTATGGGAATGGGTAGGAATACTTACCAAATATTCCTTTTATTAAGAAAGACACTAGTGTAAAAAGAATTTTTTACCATAATTAAAACATATTTTTCACGACAAAAGACACGGTGTAGTAAAAGATTATGTAGTAGTAAACTAACATTTTTTGCCATAGGTCCTAGCTTTACCTGTGGTGAAAGATGTGAAGATTTATGGCAAAAGATGACATTTTTCACCACAAGCTGTAGCTTCACCTATTGCAAAAAATGCGAATAAAGACTCATTTATGGTGACAATTGTGGATACAACTGTCGCCATAGATGCATCTTTTACTATTGTTATTACAATAATTGTGGCCATAAATACTATAATTTTTGTTATAAAATTGCTTATAACTATATATATCCCTTACTTACAAACCTACATTAATATATATAAACAGCAACTCTAGAGACCAATACAAATATATCTAATACAAACATATCAACTAAAAATCTACATTTTCAAGACAAATATCTATAAAGTTTTTACTCTAACATTTTTAATTCTAAGAAATAACTAGACTAAAGGCTACATATATGTCTTAACTCTTACATAGAATATAGCTTTAAACTTTAAAAGTGCTGTAAATTTAATAACAATATGCATATGAATAATAACTCAAGCATATAGCAAGCTTCAAAATATAAATCAATATTAACAAATTAATACCTAATCAAATGAATGCATAGTACCTTGAGTGATAATTTTATACATGAAAATCATTACATAATAACCACACTCCACACTTCCTGATTGTTGAGGACACTATAAAGAAAATAAAAATAATTAAATTTATTAAAATAATATTATAATCTTCATTCTTTTGGTAAGCATATATCTTTTGGCACCTCAAATTTCTTGGACATAATATTTTTTTCACCTCATAGTAATTATTTGAAAGTGTATTACCCTCTAGAAGCATTTCTTTCAATAGTCTGAGTAGCTAACTTTGTGAAACTCTTATTGCTCCACCCATATCTTACTTTCAAGTTGAACAACTTCAACACCGTTGTTAGTTATGTATATTTTGTACACTTTGAATACAAAAGTGCTTCTGAATCATTGCATAAGTTATCATATTTATACACCTTCTCAGTGGCTTCAACGCCAATATGACGTAACATATCTTTTATCTAATCATCAAAATCCATATCATCATCCTCATCCCGTGGCATGCTACCTTTTTTAGATTCACCATGCAACACCCATTATCTATATGCTTTGTAGAATCTGAAACAAACTAGGTGATCCTTAATCTCTAAAAGATTTTATTGCAACCCATTCAAGCACTTAACACATGGACAATAAAATAATTCTTTATTATTAGGAATATTGTTCTTTGCAAATTCTAGAAATTAATCTACCCCTCTCTCATATTCATCACATATTCATAAAGCATCTATCTAATTATGATTCATCATTACCTATTTTAAGTACCAACAATTAATTTGTGATTTGAAATTTATAAAATTTTGGTAGCACAACAATTTATAAAGTGAAATTTCCTATGCACTAAATCAATTTCAATAAAATTGTTAATTATATTATTTTATTTAACCTTATTAAATTTAAACAAAATTCAACAAATCTCAAAAAATTAAAGTCTAAATAATAAATTAAAAAATAATATTTTGAAATTTAAAAAAATTTGGAAGCATAGCAATTTATAAATAGAAAATTTATGGGTACCAAACTCCTCAATTTGATCAATTTAAACACATCTAAAATGAATTGTCAATAATTATCAACTCTAATTAAAAATCAATTCAAACTATAACATATAATCATTAAACAATAATCTAATTTAAGATAATGGGTGTCCAAAAATTATCCCAACAAACAAACAAAAAAAATTGTAAGAAAAGAACATAAAAATAATTCTATGAAGCTAAAAGGGTAATTTAGAAGAAAAATAATTAGGAGAAAATTACCAATTGAGGCGAGCGGTGCAGGAGGTGGGCCAGCGGCAAATGAACTGGGGGCGGCAAGTTCAAGGAAGCGAGAGCTACGGGCACGGTGAGCTACCGGAGCGACGAATTGTGAGATATTGACAGTAAGGCGAGCTGTGGGCACATGAGAGAAGACAGCTGGTAACGGGATTGAGGTAACTGAGGGGAGAGCGGAGCTAAAGGGAGCGAGGAAGTTGAAGGGAGTGGCGGGAGAGAGAGACAGCTAAGATGAAATGAGAAAGGACAATGAAGGAAGCTGGGGGTGTGAGAGAGACCTAAGGGAAATGAGAGAGGGCAGGTGAATTCAAGAATGAGGAGCTTAAGGCGTGCATGGTAAAAGTGTAAAGTAATTGATTAATGGCGACAGGCACCACTCGCGCTTGTGGCGCTTGTTGCCACAAGTGTGTGAAAATTTCACACAAACTTACAACGACAAGCATGAGAGGCACCCGTCACCACAAGTGGTTCGAAATTCAGATATTTATTTGTCAAACTATTAATTAATTTTAATTTAATTTTTTATGTTTATTTAATAGTTTTATTAACCGATTTTAGTTAAATGTGTCTAAATTTAGGCACAATAAATGTGTCTCAGTTTAGACACATTAATATGTTTGAATTGAGACACATCTAATTAAAAATGATTAATATTTAAATAAATATTTATTTATTTTTTTCTTAATTAATTTGAATTAAATTTTTTGTTTTTATTTAATGGTTTATGAATTGAGATGCATTTATTGTGTTTAAATTTTGACACATTTAATTAAAATTGATTAACATTTTATTATTAATTAACTTTTTATCTATTATTTATTGTACAGCTTTTTTAAAATTTTAATGACCTGAGGGCAACGAAACTGAGGGAAATGAGAAAGGGCAGTGAGAGGCAAAAACGGGGAGCTGAGGGCACACAGAGTAAAAGGTATAAAATAAATTGATTAATGGTGACTGGCACGTGTGGCGGCTGTCACCATAAGTGTGTCTGAATTTCAGACACACTTAAATATTTATTTGTTTAAATATTAATTAATTCTAATTTAATTTCTTATTATTTAATTTTTATGTTTGTTTAATTGTTTTATTAATCAATGTTAATCAAATGTGTCTAAATTTAGACACAATAAATGTGTTTGAGTTTAGACACATTAATATGTCTGAATTGAGATACATTTAATTAAAATTGATTAATACTTAAATAAATATGTAATAAATATTTGTTTATTAATTTCAATTAAATTTTTTATTTTTTATTTAATTGTTTCTGAATTGAGACACATTTATTGTGTCTGAATTTAGACACATTTAATTAAAATTGATTAATATTTTATTATTAATTAATATTTTATCTATTATTTATTGTACAATTTTTTAAAAAAATTTTAATGACCTGAGGGCAATGAGGGGAGGTGGGGGCATGAGAAAGACTTGAGGAAATGAGAGAAGATAGCGGGAGGCGGGATTGAGGAGCTGAGGGCGCGCGGAGTAAAAGGTACAAAGTAAATTGATTAATGACCACACGCCCCTATTGCCAAAAGTGTGTTTGAATTTCAGACACAGCTAATTATTCATTTGTTAAATTATTAATTTATTCTGATTTACTTTTTTATGTTTATTTAATTGTGTTATTAATTAATTTTAATTAAACGTATCTAAATTTAGACACAATAAATGTGTCTCAGTTCAAACACATTAATATGTTGAATTGAGACACATTTAGTTAAAATTGATTATTATTTAAATAAATATGTAATAAATATTTATTTATTAATTTCTTAATTAATTTCAATTAAATTTTTTATTTAATTGTTTCTGAATTGAGACACATTTATTGTGTCTGAATTTGGACATGTTTAATTAAAATTGATTAACATTTTATTATTAATTAACTTTTTATCTATTATTTAATGTACTTTTTTTAAAAATTTTAATGATCTGAGGGTAGTGAGGGGAGCTGGGGGTGTGAGAGAGACCTAAGGGAAATGAGAAAGGGTAGTGAGAGGCAGGAATGAGGAGCTGAGGGCACGCAGAGTAAAAGGTATAAAGTAAATTGATTAATCAGGACCAGCACGTATGGCACTTGTAGCCATAAGTGTGTCTGAATTTCAGGCACAATTAATTATTTATTTTTTAAATTATTAATTAATTCTAATTTAATTTTATATGTTATTTAATTATTTTATTAATCAATTTTAATTAAATGTATCTAAATTTAGACACAATAAATGTGTCTCAGTTCAAACACATTAATAAGTTTGAATTGAGACACATTTAATTAAAATTAATTATTATTTAAATTTAAATAAATATGTAATAAATATTTTCATTAATTTCTTAATTAATTTCAATTAAATTTTTTATTTAATTGTTACTGAATCGAGATACATTTATTGTGTTTGAATTTTGACATATTTAATTAAACTTGATTGACATTTTATTATTAATTCACATTTTGTCTATTATTTATTGTTTAGTTTTTTTTTATGTTTTGTACTAATGAGAGGATTAGATTTGTAAAGTCACATAAGTCACTTTAATATTGTGAATTAATTGGTATCTCATTCTAAGTCAAATTACATTGAGGGTAGATGTTTTTCTTTGCTATTCCACTTTGGGACATGTAATTGCGACCAAGATTGTAGAAACTCTAGTTAACTTTGTGAGTTCAATAGCCTTGAATATATAATTCTGGTAGAATTAATCTTTTATAATTTTTAGTAAATTAATATTACACGTCATTCTGTTTAATGTCTTATAAAAGCTATTGAAGTTACCTAACATTACCTAGTCATAAAAAAAAGAGTATGGATTTAATTGAAATTAGTTGAAATTGAGTTAGAGCTATTTTTGTAGTATGGTAACCTAGCTATGTACAATTGAAAAGTTAAATCAAGGTTTTTTGTACTTGAAAATGAATATTTTGAATTAGAGTTTGACTTTGTAACAATGCATGTGCGATTTCACTCTGGGGTCTAAAAAAAATGATTCTTATATATTAAGACTAGATTTTAAAAACAAACTCTTATTTTCTGAATTGATGTTTGCATTGATCAGTAATAATTACTTAAGCTTAGATCTTAATGAGAGGAACTCAATAATTGTTTAACTTTGTGCGTTGTTTAAGTTGTTCAAGATTCATGGGGATTTCAAAGAAATATCTTTTGAATATAATCATGCTAAAAATTGGTGATGTCATGCTATAAGCACATAGGTTATGAAGTTAATATGGAACATAACTAATTTTTATTAGTTTGGGACAAATTCTCATGTCACAAACTGTTGTATTATAAAATGAATTTTTATTACCCTACCTACATAAACTCTATTTTGAATCCAAAGAGATTGTTTTCTAAGATAATCAAGCATCAAATTGGGATTTGTGATTGATTTTGGTTTCATATGTTGAGAAGGCTCAATTACTTAATCTACATGTCTAAGATGTAAGATAACTTCACATTGTATTTTGATCCTAAACTCTAAACCAAACTATTTGGCTTTTTGTGTGTGGTTTGTTGTGTTTTGGATTCAAAAAGTGGACAAAAGACCATATTTTAATTTTGCAGAGAGAAAACTTTGGTTTAGCTACTATGGTTGTACATTTTGTGGGTTGGTTAAGGAAGGGTGTTCTTATATTGATGCTCCTAAGAGAAGTGATTCCTTATCATTAAAACAAAATAAGCTAAATATGATGCCTTATATTTGATGATTATAAGTGTAAAACGACAAATAAAAAAAGCTCTAAATACTTGATAGTTGTTTCAAAAAAACCATCAAGTATTTAGTACATATTTAATAGTTATATTGACGTAACTGTCAAATATATCTGCATACTTAACGGTTATTTGTAAATAAGCATCAAATATATGATTTAAATAAAAGAATAAAAAAATTAATTACTTGATGTTTGTTTATTAATAACCGTCAAGTATTTCTGTATTCTATTTGATGGTTATTTAATAACAAGTGTCAAGTAAGGAATACTTGATGGTTATTATGAAATAACCGTCAAGTATTGCCTTTTAAATTTATACTCCAAAACCTTTCATTTTCACATTTCTACAACTCGAACGTTTTCGAAACACACCCAAAGTGCTTGAAAATCATTTTCCATCACTGAAATTGCCCAAAAACACAAATTTAGACTCGATTCTTCATGGGTTCCATTTTTTGGGGTTCATGGGTTGTTCATTCATCAAAGTTTTCATTTCAAGCATTTTGGCTTCATTCTCCATCTTCCATATGTAAGTGTAATTTCTCCTTCATCTATTTAATTCATTTTTGGGTTTAGTATTTAGGATAAATCTGAATTCAAATTTTTCTACTTGCTTTTCAATAGTGCAAAACGCAAGTTATCTTCTTTCCTAATTCCCCTACTCTTCTTCTTCATCCTCATGCTTTGCCTCTCTTAAGTAAGTCGGCCTATGCTTCTTCCTTGTGGTATTGTTGTCAATTGATTGTAATTAGGGAGTTTATTGGAATTAGCAATTGGAATATGAATTTTTTGTTCATTAGAGCTATGATTTGTGATTGAATATATATAGGCTTTGGTTTTTGGTTCTTTGTTAGTTATGAAATTAAATTTAAGATTATATAAAAATTAATTTACTATTGGGCATTATATAAATTTGTTGAAAATTTGTTTCTCTTGTTATGGTGATGGTGATTAATTTTGTTGTTGAATAACTTGATTAGATATGATTGAGTTATATTAAATTTATAGGACAAAATTTTTGTATTGTGTGACTGTGGATAATTGATTGGGTATAAGTATTATATGAGTAAATTGTGAATGATTTGAAATAAGAGATAAGAGAGGAAACCTGAAAAAACTCTTTTGTTTCAGCTACTATGTTGCTGAATTTTTTAGGATAAAATTTTTATATCAATTGTTGTTGGGTAACTTGATTGAGTATAATTAAGTTATATGAGAACTTGAATGATGAAACTTTTTGTTTAAGTTAATTAATTGTGTTCTTTTTATTTAAGTTGATTAATTTTGAATCAATTATGTGAATTTTGTTTTTTTAAATTTTTTTAAGTTGATTAATTGTGTTCTTTTTACTTAAGTTGATTAATGTTATGTGATTTTTGTTTAAGTTAATTAATGTTTGATTTAATGTCTTCCTTTACAGATAAATGGCTTCTGATAGTGAGTCTGTTTGATACCCCTCTATCAATTCTAGCTACGAATTCGACTGAGGTTCTGAGTACACAGAAAAGCTAGAGCAAGAGTACAATAACATTCAACAAGGCCTAACGATAATGAAAGAGGGGACAAAGACAAGAGCTGCAGAAAAAAAAATTGATGTGCCAATGGAACAAGAAAGGGCAAGCAATAAAATTCTCAAAATTTATAAGTTATATTAGGGTGGTGGCAAAGACTACTATGCCTATCACAATAAATCGGTGGCGCAAAGTAGATGAGGCCATGAAGGCTCCTGTTTGGGATACTATAGCAGTAAGTTACATTCTACTAAGTATATTTAGTATAAACTATTTTTAAAATTAATGCATTTGATATGATTGTTTTTATTTTATTTTGCAGTCAGGATTTGACAATGATGAGAGTAGGAAAGATTTTGTACTACAAAAGGCTGGGAGGGCACTCCGGTCTTTTAGATATTTCATCACATAGAAATATTTGAAAGATCCTGATGCTGAATTTGTAGCCAAGTTCCTCCTTATTATAGCTTTTGGTAAAACAAGAGGATTGGGATGCTTTTGTTGCCTCACAGCGTGAGAAGGAATTCAAGGTATTAATGTTTCTTAAATTTCAAGTTTGGTGTTATTTATTAATTATATGTGTATATACTAACAAAATTTTTTGTTATTAACTTGTCAAGGAATTGAATGCTTAGAATATAGAGAGAGTAGCAAAGAACGAATATCCTTATAGAGCAAGGAGGTTGGGGTATGTAGGCATTGAGTAAAAACAAGTAAAGGAGGAGGGATCAGGGTACCATATCTCGCCATAAGCTCTAGGCATTGGCACACACTAATGAAGAAGGAATTTGACAACCCCCAGATGAAGGAGGTTACTAAAAAGATTATAAGTATTCATTTATCTATTACTTAATAGTTAATTATGAATATCTAAAACTAATCATATTTACTCTACATAGGATTCCATCTCTCAGGAAGTCTCACAGGGCAACCTTCCTAAGGATGAAGATATCTTGGCTAGGGCATTAAGAACTGTTAACCAACCTGGTCATGTCAGGGGGTGTCGGCTTCAGTGTCACGAAAAAAGAAATAATAATTAGCAAGATAAAGAAGCAACAACAGCTTCTTTGTCTGAGATCTAAGAGCTGAAAGAAGACGCAAGCCGTTATGAGCAGCAGCAACTATAAGCCCAAGCAGCATTAATTGACATGTTGTTGAAAGGGCAAGTCCCTGGGAGGACTTTGGGTGAGATTAGCCCTAGTTAGAAAGATAGTTGCACAGTTCCCTCAGAAAAAACTACCTGAGATAATATGTTTTATCTTATGAATTTTTTTAATTATTTTTATTTTAGAAACTGATTGTTATTGTTTGTTTAATTAGGGCAAGAACAATTGCAATTTTTTAGTAGAAACTCTTGAAAGTAGAGTGGTTGCAAAATGGTGTGGTGTGTACAACATTTCCAGGGATATGATCCATAATCATCCCCTCCTGCCCAACTGTGTTAGAGTTTATCTACTTGTTGCCATCGACCCTAACTATCTATTGCCTGTTCCTACTGATGAGGCACAGACGGTGGGAGGGAAGCAGGAAGAGTAGGAAGCTTCGTTGCATGGCCTAACCACCTTGTAATAGTTGTGTAAACACCAAAGTCAGCAAAGGACCCAATGCCTCCAAAGAAAAAGGTACAATTTTAAATAGTTATTTATAATTTATAATATAATTATAAATATCTAAATTTTTTATTGTGCAGTTGAGAGGGAAGAGCAAGCTGAAGGTAGGTAAGTCAGGCCATACAAAGAGGTCAACCATAGTTTCACAATATCCAACAGCACCGGTGCTACTATAAAATAGAAATACCGTGTGTCTCTTAAGACATATGCGATGGCTATGAGGATGGCTCGTTAAGTGGCGAATTGGGGGATACATTAGTTTTGATGATGGGTTGTATGGAAGGACCGGGCTTCTTTGAAGTTATTCGAGATGAAATTTAAATGAAATTCTCAAGCATGAAATGGCCAATACTAGTCTGATAAGCTTTATATGAGGTATTTCTTTAATAATGCTCAAATAATTACTTAAATTGTGTGTGTGTGTGTGTGCACCGCGGATATTAACCTAGTATTTTTTCACCTAAGCCACCTTATACCTCATTTGTGGTTCCTAGCAACCTTGAGTCAAGATTCAAGCTGATTAATCCCCACGA
>NW_026555344.1:16579280-16623963 GCF_029017545.1 Prosopis cineraria
GACTTGGAAAAATTTTTAACGTATATTGTGAAAAACATGAAACTTTACTTGGGAATCGATTATTTAATAAAAAAAAATCAATTTGGATAAGTCACTTTTTATTAATGATTCTCAATTGGAGTTTCATTTTTTCACAATTATGTTAGAAATTTTTTCAAGTCTAGTTAATGAATTCCCAAGTGGCGCTTTTTGTTAAACATTCCATTTTCGAGTGGGGGTTCTATGTTTTCACAATGTACGTTAGTAATTTTCTCAAGTTGGGTTAGTGAATTCCCAAGTCGCGTTAGTAAATCCCACCTCACAAATTACATTTTTTTATCACAATAAGGACCATGGTCCTTAACTATGATTTCAAAATTTCACGGTCCGTAATTGGGTTAATGTTCTTAGCAGGTCCTTAATTGTCATCTCTCTTTAAAATAACTTATCCTAAGCATCTTCATCTTCTCTTGATTCTTCATGCACTTGAGGTTTTGTCCTCATCCATAATTCTTTATATCTGTACACATAACAATACCCTTCTCTTAGCTTTGTAATCATCAAAATATATGATCCAACAATCCTATATGGAAGATCAATATTTCAAATTTCTTGACGTATCTAATGTCAATATCATTTCCAATGTCGATACTCTTTGGATATGTATCTATAATGTATCAAAACATCCCTTTTAATTGAAAATTATTTTAAATTTTTCATACATATCTAAAACTCTTAAATTGTGAGTCGAAACTTCAAAACTAATACTTGAAGGCATCTATTTTAAAAAATTAAATTTTATTTGAGAATGCTGTATTAATCTTTTTATTTTTGTTGGTGTAGTTTTGAGATTTAAGTGTTAAGTGTCATGCCCCTTAGTGATTACCAAGCATGCTAGAGGTCTAAATCCTTAAGGTGAGTAGTGTACCAAATGATTTTGAGTTTCCAAGATCCTTTACTACAATTTCCTTGGAGTGCCAAAGCTAATTGAGAGATTTACGTAGATAGTGCTTACGAAGCAAAGTTGCATTATTTTTGAGGATTTTAACTACAATGGGCACTCCAATGCTCGGGGAAAAAGCAAAGTAAATAGCTAGTGTAGAAGATATAAGTTGTGTAATATTGATAAAGGGTTATGCTTGGCGAGCTTAAGGTGACACACAAGTTCATTCAAGGTTGAATGTTGAAGTGCAACACTTTGAGATTTTAAACAGTTTTTTGCCAATTATAAAATTTCACAATATGCACTTTGTCTATTAAATACATACAATGGTAGAAAAGAATCTAACATGTTAATATAGAGTAAACCTTGCTTTTCAAAACATTACCATGATAAATAAAGGTTTGTCATGGTAAAAAAAAAAAATTTACATGATATCTTGAAATTCTACCATGGTAGAAATAGGCTATCGTGGTAATGGAGAATCAAAATCATTTTTATAATCATCTTAACTTTCAATGACTATAATCAACGGCACAATGTGTCATTTAACATTGACAAGTCATAAAAGACTAAGGGTTATTTTGATCTTAATGAACTGTCGAAGTATAGGACTCTATTCTACATCACGAGCTTGGCTTGCACCAAATATTAATCAATCAATGGCCATGAAAGTACTTCAAGAAATATGAGAACACATGAGACGCTATATTGGGATTTACTTTTCGTACTTGAAAACGATCACATAAAAACTCTTTGGTGGAGAGTTTTTTTCATTAATTTTTGTAACCTAATAAGATCAATTGCAGCTCCTCAACCAGGATAATAAAGATACAAATATAAATGAGTTTCAAATTATTATTCCTTGCAAAATTATAAAGAGCATAGAAGCTAATCATTCTCCAATGCAGGTTCAAAAAGAATTTGACTTTTTAAACTAGTTGTAGAATTAAGCTAGAAAATACGTTTTTATTTTTAAATTGATAAAAACTAAAAGCAAGTCTAAAATTGATTTAGAAAGTGCACATTTTAAATTGAAAGGGTTGTACTTGGATAGGGTCAAGCTAGGTTCTATCCTAGCAACTTGACACCTGGCCCTATGTAATAGTTCAAGCATTTAACTACCTAAAGGTTAGGACAGGGTTTGGGCCAATCCAAAGTTATTAAAATTTTTTTAATCAACAAAAAATATTGTTAAAATTGTTGAAAATATATTTATTTGAAAATTAATTATAGAATTAAAATTAACAATTTTTAAAATTTTATATGCTTAAAAATTATCTATTATTTTTATGTAATATAAACTTGTAAAATTAGAAAAATAAATTTAAAATTTTTAAGAAATTATAAAAAATTAATTGATAGTCTACAATAATCATAAAAAATATAATAATATGGTACTACAAAATAAATATTTATTAAAATAAATTAAAACAAAAAAATATATTTATTTGAGCCAGCAAGGGCAAGCATTAACCTAGCTTGCCCAATGCCTTGCCCGAGCAACTTGATAGCTCAAGCAGGATTAGGTTAACTGGGCTATAGGGCTACATGAACAACCATTATCACAACAATATATATTAGGCTTGCTCTTTACAAAACGGTGATTAAAATTAATTAATGTAACAAATATTTTTATCGCGATGTACATGTGAGACCAAAAAAAGCCTTCAGGAATGTGATTAATATTATGATTTGATAATATATTGAAACTAAAAAAAAAAAGATTAAGGTGATGGTTTAATTTAAGGAGATGGTAAAATGGATCCAGAACACATACATGTTCACTTGTACATACACAACCTTTATAGTTGTTATTATATTTTTGTATGCTTTCAAGAACCTAATCTGATGGTAGGTTTCCTTGCCAAGACATATATAGTAGTGGACGATTTTCTTATATTAACTCATTCAAAGGTTCCATTCTTCTCTTGTGTTTTTCAGACTCTTACATATAAAGAAGCTAAACAATATTTAAGAATGGTAAAATTCAAGATTTAAAATTCAAGCTCCCTCAGACCATTTTTGAAAGAAAGAAATTAAAGATGGTTTGAATGAAAATCAGGCATCTCTTCACTTGATAAATAGATGGTTTGCTTAATCAATATTGGGTTATCTACTCCACGTGGATTAGTCCCAAAATTCAAGCCTAGGAGCTTATCTGAATATTAATCACGTTAGGGACTTCCTTATATGTAATATATCTAGAGCTTTAAGTGCAATTTCACCCTTGTTGTCTGAAAAAGATCATGGGAGCAGTTTCTTTAAATGCATGCACATTTAAAAACTACAATATATGTACGGGAGTTATATGATGAGGCTAGTGTGTGAAACCAATGTCACTCTCATTCTGGACACTTTTATAGAAGCACATGGAAAAACTCTCTTCCTTTCTCCCTTATACTTGTTGTGAATCAAGAATTGAGTTCGAGTAACTCTATTTGTCTGCATAGGGATAAGATCCATTGCAACTGACAGCTATGCTTCTAAACTTAACAATTAATATTGGAAATGGGGCGTCTAACTGCATCAAGAATTAAGTTCGGGTAACTCTATTACACACATATAGGGCGCGGGTGCATACTTTTGTACAAAGTAATATTAATTAGTACAAAGTAATATTAATTTAAATATAATGTAATAAAATAATTTAATTGAAATATTAAAAAATATCAAACCAATAATAGAGTGGTAATCTCTATCCTTTAGAAATAAGAACATAATTTCGTAGGATCTTATTAGAGATTGTGTTAGGAAGTGAGCAAATAATCAACAGAAGTAAATAGGATAAAATAATTGGAAATAATAGATAAATTAGAGAAAGTGATAAAAGATGATATAAGAAATTTAACTTGAAATAACCCTCAATGTGAGGGATAAAAAACCCACGGGTAATGAGCAAGTATTTTCACTATAAAAAATGAGAATTGCCAAAATTGTCTCTTTTATGGGAGATGAAGAGGCAAGATATATATATATATATATATATATATTACTTCTCATTAGCTAAACATATTCTATTAGATAATAATAAATATCTCCTAAAATATCAAATAAAGATATGATATATTTACACCAAGATAGTATATAAAAATAATCACAAAGGATTATAAAGATTTGGGTCATAATCTCAACAAACTTCCCCTTGACTCAAATTCAGCAATGCTCGTAAGTAGCCCTAAATGGAAATCAAGTGCTAAGAATACCAACTAAGCCCAAACAATGCTTGAACTTAATATTAGGAAGAGACTTTGTAAGCATGTTTGCTGGATTTTAAGATGTATGAATTTTCTTCACAATAATTTCAGTAATTGCAATAGTATCTCTAATGAAGTGATGTCTAATGTCTATGTGCTTAGTCCTTGAGTGATACTTGTCATTCTTAGTTAAATTAATGGCACTTTGGTTATCACAAAAAAACATTAATAACTCTTTGGGAAACCCCAAGTTCAATAACAAGAGCACGCAACCAAATAGCTTCTTTTACACCCTTAGTTGCTACTATATACTCTACTTCAGTTGAGGATAATGCATAAATAGATTGGAGAGATGCTCTCTAACTAATAGAAGAGCCATAAAAGGGTGAAAATATGAGCAAAAAAAGACTTTCATCTATTAAAATCACGACCATGATCAGAGTCAGTAAAACTAATAAGATCATTCGATATAGCCTTATTCTTATCAAATACTAGACCAACATCAGAAGTACCTTTCAAATAATGGAGGATCCATTTAACAACATCCCAATGACCCTCTCCAAGATTGTGCATGTATCTACTTACCACACTTACTACATATGCAAGATCAAGTCTAGTGCATATGATGGCATACATAAAACTACCAACAGCACTTGAATAAGGAACTCTTAGCATTTTCTTAATATCCTTTTTGGATTTTAGGCAAAAATCATCAGA
This sequence comes from Prosopis cineraria, assembly GCF_029017545.1. Lineage (NCBI taxonomy): Eukaryota > Viridiplantae > Streptophyta > Magnoliopsida > Fabales > Fabaceae > Prosopis > Prosopis cineraria. The sequence continues at coordinate 16,584,114 of NW_026555344.1, forward strand.
TAATTGAAACTGAGCAGTAAGAGAAGTAGACACAGGTTCACACTCACTCATATTAAATCAATCAAGTATTCAAAATATATTTCTTTAGAGATAAAAATAATTTACTAGCTTGATGTTCTCTATGAATTTCCATGCCAAGAATTTTTTTTGCTACACCAAGGTCCTTCATATCAAACTCCTTACTAAGTTGTTGTTTTAATTTGTTAATCAAAGATTTCTCTTTAGAAGCAATGAGCATATCATTGACATAGAGTAACAAATATAGAAAGGACTCATGAGAAAATTGTTTAAAATAAACACAATTATCATATTTGCTTTTGCTAAAGCTTTGCTCAATCGTGAAAGCATTAAACCTTTTATACCACTTTCTAAGAGCTTGTTTTAGGCCATATAAAGATTTCTTTAAGTGAAAAACGCAATGTTCCTTTCTAGGAACGATAAATCCCTCAAGTAGCTTTGTGTAGATCTCTTTATTGAGTTCTCTATGTAAAAATGCTATTTTAACATTAAGTTTCTCTAGCCCCAAATCAAACAAAGTAACGAATACAAGTAGCACACAAAAGGAGGTGTAGCAAACAACTGGAGAAAAAATCTCCTTAAAATCAACACCTTCCTTTTGATGACATCCTCGAATAATTAACTATGCCTTCCACCTTGCATCCTCAATCCTAGGGATACCATCTTTCTTCTTATATATCCACTTATAGCTTAAGACTTGCTTGCTTTTAGGAAGCTCACATAAGTCCCAAGCACCATTCTTCTCAATTTCTTCATTCATAGCCAATAACTAAGCTTTGATACCATTTGTTAAGAAGTAAGCAAATAATTAGTGGAAGTAAACAAGATAAAACAATTGGAAACAATATAAAGTTTGAGAAAGTGATAAAAGATGACATAAGAAATTTAACATGGAAAAATTGTAACCTCCTCAATATCCACTCAATATTTATGAAGAGTATGGTGTTGCTACTGGCTCACATCAATCACAGTAATCAAATTTCATTTCAAAAACTTCAGCCAAAGACTTATTTTGTAAAATCATTCAATTCACAATACAATCAAAGAAATAGATAGTGGAAGCAAATCATATACTCCTCTAATACATACTAGATATAACCTACTGGCATTCATATCCTAATAGCATGCATTTCATCACAAAATAAAATTGAGAATTGGTCCATGAGTCGCGACATGCAGTACATACGCTGTGGCATATGGCACAGAGCCACTGGCTCATCCTTTTTGTGTTGTGCCCCGCGATATGTGTCACCATACACCGCGGCACTCCTATCTAATTTTTTGCTTTCATTTTGACAACAAAAATGACAAACTTTCGGCATGCGCCATTTTCACATATGACATCCAATCGAAGTAATTCAAGCACCTACATGTAACTTAACTTATAAGCTAACTAATGAGATAAGTTTAGATATGATATAATAATCTGATCAAAATTTTGATACCCAAGTGCAAAAAGTTACTTTTTCTAAAAATTTTGCGCAGCCAAGTACTGAAATCGATCCCTTTCTCTCATTAGACCACACTAGACCTTCAATCGAGTCTAAAAGGATCTAATAAACCTGATTGACCACAATTAAACATAACCATACTCATATATCAAAAGTTGACCCTTTGACGATCAATTTCCACAATTCACTAGCTTTACACACATTTCTATTTCTTGGCATAACTTGCTCACTTGGCTATTTCTCAACATATTCATACATATTCATGTTCACAATATAATCTTAATCCCAAAATTACTTATTTCATCATAGTTTGTTCTTTGGCTTAAGATTCACTAACACACAATCATTTCAATATAATATACTCAAATCATAGCCCCTTGTTTCAATCAATACATATACATATAATCGGGTTAGATTTTACAAAATATCTATTCAAATCATGCATGAAACTCTATAGTAACTCATTTACACACATACATACAATCTCAGTTTAGTTCATTACACAAACTCAGAGTATACAGCTTTACAACTCAAGTTGGTCCAAACTTTTTCCCTTGCCTTGATCACTTCTTGATCCTGTAAATATATAACCACAGGGATGAGATAAAAATCTCAGTAACAAAATAACTCACTCCTATTGACTATCACATGAAATCAAATGGAAGTAAAGCATATTATATCATTCAAGTCTCATTAAAATAACATTTATACCACATATCTTATTTCATTCTCAACTTTTCATCAATCATATAGGATCTTGTGCCATCTCATAATAAATCTCAACATATCACATAGCACGCTAGCATGATTACTACCATCTGAACCTTTAAATCAGCCCGACATGAAACCATAGGCTCACTTTGTACTAATGTGCACTCTCATTAGCCTTGAGCTCATATATAGTGGTAGAATCACCTAGCTAAAGATGTTCTAACTCATAATACAAACTACGATTTCTCCCAATACACATAATGGCGCATTGTTGACTCTAACACCATATCATAAAGATACTAAGGAGTCTCTCATCTCCAATGTAACACTTGCCCCGAGTGTTATCCAAAATCACACAATTCAAATAAACTAAGTGTGGTTAAGGAATTAATCCTAAAACCAACTTAGGAAACAAACCATTTAAATCACTAAGCAAATACACAATTGCAAAGTAAATATTTAAAGCCTTTTAAAAAAATTTTATAGGTTTTACCTATAGCACGCAGAAGCAAGCTAGACGAAAGTGAAATAAAAAGATGCTGTCATGACAGCATTAAATTTGCTGTCATAACAGCCCTCCTCCTGGGCCAACTTTCAGAAAGCACCGTTTCGTCATTCGACCTCCGATCGAAGTAATTTTAAAGCTCACACGTCATATTCAAAGGGTACTATAAGTATACTAAATTTTAAAAAGATCCAATGGTCGGATTTAAAATTAGACATGTTAAAAATTTGATTATTTTTGCTGTCATGACAGCTAAAAAGCTGTCATGACAGCACTTCCGGACCAACTTCCGGAGTGCACCATTTCATCATCTGACCTCCGATCGGAGTGATTCCAAAGCCCACATGTTACTTTTAAAGAATACTATTAGCATACTAAATTTTGAAAAGATCCAATGGACGGATTAAATTTTGTGCAGGTTATAAAATCAACAGTGTAGCTGTCATGACAGCAATTTAATGCTGTCATGATAGCACCTCCAGACCAAATTCCGGAGTACGTTGTTTCTCCGTCCGATATCCGATCGATGTGATTCCAAAGCCCACACGAAGCTTATAAAAGGTTTTACTTGTGACCCAAATTTTAGAGAAATCCAACGGTCGGATTAAGATTTGGACACCCGAATGCAAAAGTGTAGCTTTTTGGTAAAAACCATTTTCAAAATTGTCCAAATCTCATCCTAATGGTCACAAACCTGTGGGAATACTTTGGACACATCAAATAAGACTAAAAACACCTGAAAGAACATTCAAGTGATGGAAAACCCCCATACATTAAAATTTGACCACGCGGGTGCCATTTCTCAAAATGGACCCTAAACCCCTAAAATGCACAAATCATACAAGAATGGTCACAAATCAATTCAAATATCATGTATTTATATAAATACATATGCTAAACACTTTCACTTGGCTCAGAGCTCCTTATGGGGCCCACGCACCCACTCTCTCTATCCAAGGTGTATGTTTGCCCATAGCACACCATTTGCAATGCAACCACTTTGCATTTGCTTATAAAATCACATATATATCAAAATAAAGATATGCTTGTAATAGAAACTTGGTCTACTAAGTAAATCCATCAAAACCACACACCATAACCAAGTTTCTTAGCCACAAGTCTGCAAACAGACAAAAATTTATACACAAGCACACAATCCACACATATTCACACACACATACATAATCATATCCTATTAGCACCCTAATCTTAAATACATTACAATATATTTGCTCAAAAGAAAGGGATTGCAGTTCTTTACAAATCACAAGCAAACCCCTAGCTTTGCTCCTTTCCCCGTCCACCACTGGATCCTTCGCCTGGACCTAGAATATTGAAAAGAAAGGGGTGAGACAACCACAGTCTCAGTAACAGCGAAATCTACATTGATTATTACAAAGTAAGCCATAATCAAATAAACAAATAATAAATTCAACATAGTATACAATTTAGCCATTTAAAATGCATGAATGCATGACCTAGGCCGGTATGGCCTTTCATGACCAACAGAATGCCCCCTGGCACTCTTTAACTCGCAGGTAAACCTTATACTTACTTGTACCTCCACAGGCACAAAACATAATCTAAGGCATGATCTAATCCACCGAACCTCCTATGCCCCTTCGACGTGAATCCTAAGCAGTTGAAGCTAACTCCCTCCCAGAGCCAGCCCAACTTACTTTCCATGTGAGGGCTACCTTGGCCTAGGCACTCAACCTCACACTTCATATGTTGGATTCCCTCCCCCACTGAGAGGTGTCGAACACTCAATACACTAACCACTTTAGTGCACTGAGCCCACAATACGTAAGACAACACTGAGTACTGACAGTGTGCCATAGAATATCAAAAATCCACACCTTCTCATTGGTGAACTCCCACCGAGATCATGCCTTTTACTCTTGTCTACCTTTCCTGAGTATTGACCATTCAACACTCTAAAGTAGTATAATATTTATAAATCTCATTTTCATAAAAACATTGTTATTAAACAATTAGAAAACATATTTGCACTATAATCAAAGTAGTACCCCATAACCCCTTATAAAGCACATTTAATCTTTTAAAACATGTAATGCATGATAACTAGTAATATTTATTCAAAAATAGCTAAAATAAAGTAATAAAAAATATAAATTCCCCAGTTACCTCACCCCTTTGGTACCAAAAGGGTTCCCCTTATACAAAATAGGGCTCAGCTTGTTCCTTACTTCTCAATAAGTTCCACCAACAGTTTTCTACAACATATAAGTGATCCACATCACTTATCATGACAAATAGCATTAATGAAGACTATAACTCATACCACACAACTTGGGTCTATGAGCCATAATCCATCCCAATAGTCCATATATTAAACTAACCATTCACATAGTATCACTTAACCACCAAAACCATTTATTAGCCATCACTAGGCTAATTTTCAATTTATATAAATTTTTATCAATTAAAAACCTTCACTTAGTGTCACCAACTTTCACCATTAGCCCTTATAATGAAAACCAAACCTTAATTTAAATCTTATTGGGCTCAAATAGCAAAATTATAACTAAATCAATAAGCTTAAACCATGGAAGAGCAAAAACCCAATTTCTCAAGGTTTATTTTGTGCCCAAAACACCTCTTTTCATCCAATTATCTACTTAAAACATTAGATCACTATATAGAAACTCAAAACATGCTCCCTAGGATCCAAAGAAACAAAAGCTTACAAGAATAAAGCCTTTGGGATCAAAATCCAAAAATTTCCTCTCCCAAAAATTGAAGAAAATCAAGAGAAAGAGAAGAGGATTGAAGTAGGGAGTTTACCTATCGTGTAGCCGAGCTCGCAACGGTCGTAAAGACTCCTAGATCCAAGCCTAACTCCCTCCCTTTCTCTTCTCTTCTTCCTCTCTCTCTCTCTCTCTCCCGTTTGTGCGTTTCTTTCCTTGCTTATTTTCTTTGCGTTTCTGCATCAGTTTTGGCCTTTAAATTGCTGGTCAAAAAGTTTGGGGAAAATTACAAGAAAGGGCCCAACATGTTTTATTATTGCATAAAAGCCCGGGTCAACTTTGGTAATTTTTCCCATAGTTAAAAATCAAATAAAACTAAACTTTTGCTTAGTAAAATTCAAACTCTGGGCTTCTATTAAATTATTCTAAATTTTAATTTAATTATAGATATTTTATTTTATTTTTATTTATTTTTTTTAAATAAATTTGAGTCTTAAAATTTTTAGGATGTTACATCCAATATCGTACCTCAATAGGCATTAAGGAGATCTTCTCCAACACCGCACCTTTCAAGGAGTTGAGGAGAATTGTTTCCAACATTGCACCCTATTAGGTACTAAGGAAACCTTGCCATATAGTCTTTATCATCTCCTATAGTTAGGTGAACTCCTACCCTTATTATCATACTTTTTTGAACCATTTAATGTTCTCATTTACCATTTCACACTTCTCAAACATAAAATACAAACACATACATATTACATTCCATTTAAAATCACACATTTCAATTCTTTATTTCATTTAAAATTCATTTCACACTACAATCACACAATGTTATAAAACATGCTTAGTCTATAACCATTTCATCTACTAAATAACATACTAACATACAGTTACAATAAACAATCAAACAAAGGAACTTATTTGGTTACTTTAACCCTTCTGTCACTAGAAAGGTTACCCGTGGATTTCAACTATCACACAAGTTTATCTCAATCTTCCCTCCTGTACTCACACATCCAATATGCTAATCTGAACATATTTGACACATTTTAGTCATTTGGTCCATTTTGACCAAAAACTCATTTCTACTACTTAGGGTTATATTCATCCATAAATTCTTTTTCAATAATCTATTCTAGGTCTATTACTACCCAATTACTACTTTACATCACCTCAATCAATCTTATTTTACTCAAATTAAATTTTTGCCTAACTTTCTCTCTCTAAGGGTTAAAATTGAGCTTATAGGTTCAAAGCTCTACCATTCAAGTTTAAACTAATCATAAAGTTCTAATTTAACTCCCAAAAACCTTTTTATTACTATTGAGCAAGAATTAAACCCCTCAAATTCCATCAATTCAATTTTTCTATTACTCATTTTTAGAGAAATTTGTGTAGAATGGAAAGTAAGAGTTATACGTAGCTTACCTAACAAGTTATCAATCCGAATCATCTTCTAATGACCTAAAATGGCTTGACTTAGCTTCTCAGCCCTTTATCTCTCCTCTCTCGTGTGTTTCTCAGATTTTTACTTCTAAAAATCACCCAATTTCATGACCTAAGAAGTGATTTCCTGGTCCATGTGCCATGAAGCATGCAGCACAAGTCATGGCGAATGACACAATAAGATTTATTCTTACCACATGCACTTTCTTCAACCCGAAATGCACTCCTCTTGCCTGTATTTGCTCATAAAATACACCAAAAAGTCAAATCCCACACTAATTACGATCCTCCCTCAATTAATCACTAAACTCATGATTAAGAAATTTAGGATGTTATAAAAACCCCTAACGTGAGGGACAAAAAACCCACAGGCAATGAGCGAGTAATTTCACTATAAAAAATAAGAATTATAATAATTGTCTCTTCTATGAGAGATGGAGAGACAAGATATATATATATATATATATATATTACTTCTCATTAGCTAAAAATATTATCTTGAATAATAATAAATATCTTCTAAAATATCAAATATAGATATGATAGATTTACACCAAAATAATACATAAAAATAATTATAAAAGATTATAAAGATTTGAGTCATAATCCCAATAGATTGTCTTAACAAGTTTGTCTACCAGATGTTCATAAAATGAAGTGAAATAGTGTCTAGATATTTCATTTTGTAGATGTAATGTTTCCCCTTATATTTATATCTCGCCAATTGTTATTTTTCCCCATAAAAAGAGAATTAATTAAACTCAAAGAAAAATGCTTAGATAGAGTAATAACACCAAGTCTAAAAGAAGAAAAAAACACTGGCAAAAGAAAGGAAAACAAGGGACCAAAGCATATAGAGAAAGCCATATTCCTAGATACATGAACCAAATGATTGAGAAGAGAAGCTAGAGGCGATAGGGGCATATCAGCCCAATCTTAAGAGCACATCCCTTTCACCGTAATAGAATCAATCCATAAAGCAACCTAATGAGAAAACCTGGGTTCCACTGAAAGCTGCAAAAGTTTAGTGACTTGGCAAGATTTACAAATAATTCCATATAGGTTGAATGGTTACTTATTGTTCTCTTCAAACAACTCAACCAATGGGAGACAAGGTAAATCTCTATCCTAGAATAGTTGAATTTTAAAAATATAGATCTAAATCATGATTTAAAAAAAATAATAAGATTAAGTGTGATTAAATAAATTATGTAAATCATTTATTACAAGTACAGTTTACTTATTTAAATTTTATGAGAGTTATAGAAAATTATGGAAGATGATTGGAGAATAAAAAAAACAAGAAGAAGAAGAAGAAATAATAGAAAGTAACCATAGCCCCCACACCATGTAACACCACGACTCACACACAACTTTGAAATGCCTATCCCCTGCACGTACACGATTTCATCTTTCTCTTCTCCTCTCATTTCCAGTGTCATCATTTTTACAATTTTATAGCTCTTAGGAGCTTGATTTGGTACCCATAATCACTTCTAACCCTAAAATTACCTCATAAAATTTCTCATATACATCAAGATCTTTTTAATGATATGAATATTGAGGGGTGCAGGGAAGGTTTAAGAAGTAGGACTTAAAGCAAGTATTGAGTTTTATTAATCGAGAAGTGTAGGATTTTTTAGGTAAGTGAGTATTTAAATTTAATCAGTTTAGTTTGTCAAATAAGGTTGGATTTTAACATTTAAATATGCAAGGATTGAGCCTTAGGTGTACAGAAGGGATTTCAATTTTTATAGTTAGTTAGCAGTTGGAACTTTGATAATTAATTAAGTATAACTTAATTAGAAACACTTGTTGGAAATTGATTTTTGAGGTTGACTCAAAAGTTAGAGTGGTTTTTCTAATTATGGATTAATTCATATCAATTTTTTTGATATTTTGTGTAAGAGTAATCTAAACAATGTTCAGTTGAGAAGTTATTTCAGCTATATAATTACTTTAGGTAATAAGGATATTATATTTAAATTTTCATGGTAATTAGATTTGATTCAAGTTACCGTTGACATAATTGTGAAAATTAAAACTTGCCGACCTTTCAATATTTTGATAGTGATTTAAGAATGAATTAAAAAATTATGATGTTTAAAATTTGTAAAATTCATTTGATATGCTTTAATTGAAAATTTGAAATTTTAAAAGAATGATGAATGAATTTCATGGTTGTAGATGTTTTATTGCTTAAACTATGATCTTATGGTTTAGAAATAATTATTGGAAGTGGAGTGTGGATTTGAATATTTGGGCATGTTGTTAAGAAAGGAAGATTCTAATTTGGGAGAATTGATATTGAAGTAGTAGAAATTAGGAAAATGGAGTGTTTGGAGGATTTGAACATGAATGGAGGTTTTGTTGATTACAAGTGACTTGAATGAGTTTGTTTTGATTAGGATTTGGTAGAAGTAGGACTAAAACAATGCTTAAGCCTAGTAGGTAAAATGAGAAGTTTTAACATATTATAGAGGATAATATTAATGCATTAATTAAAGTTGTATTAATGTGTAATATTATTATACATATTGTAGATTAATTGTTGATTGCTACCGTTGGTTTCATGCACACTTGTGGTCACTTTTAAGTTTGGAAAAGGGATAACATTGGATTATTCTTTCATATACTAGTGATAACCTATTAAAATTAATGTCAATTCAATGATTTTCCTACACTTTATTTGATGAATTAGATCAATTGTGAATATTTTGGGTTTAAATATAGGAAAATGAGCTTTATTTCAAAATGACCTAGAAAATAAAATTTATTGAGAATTTTACAAAGATTCTTACTTTGATTTTAAACTTTAAAAGATCTCATAGTTGTATCTACTATTTTAGGTGGTTTATTTTAGATAATTTTGAAAATAGATAGCCAAATGATGATTGAAGATGCATATGGAAACATAACAGTAGAAAAATTGGAGCCAAAAGCAAAAATTAGAGGCTTTGTGTCATGTGCCACAGTGCATGCACAGTGTACTGCAACATATGGCACAGAGACGGGAGTCTTAAAGATGCAAGAGCATCGTGGTGCATTAACAACATATTGCGGCATAATTCCACATTTTGCCACATGCATCATGGCACACTGACAACATGTCGCAACACATGGCATAAATCTTGCTGTGCATTTTGAGCTATGGAATGGAGAAATTAGGATAAATAAGCCAAAAACTCACCTCCAAACATCATACTATGATTTTTAGAGACTCTTTGAGGCTTTCTGTACTAGAGTTTGGGGTTTTTGAAGAAGATTTGGCCAAGGATTGAAGATTTGAAGAGATTTAAGTAGATTTCCTTCAGGTTTTCTTCTTCTTTTCCCTTTTCTCTCCATGTTTATGATATGAATGCTGTATATTTTGACATTTATGACTCTTTTCTAAATATAAGTAGCTACTTCTCTTGTTCAAGGATTATTTCCAACCTTTGCATGGATTAAGACTTGAATATTCCTCTCTTTTAGTAGTTAATGATATATATGTGTTTATTTTATTCTATGCTTAATACTTTTAAGTGCTTGATCACTATTTAGATTATTTTATTCGCTTGAGTTGTGCTTGAGAGAGCTAATTTAGGTGTAGAACTCGAATAAAATAGTATTAGACTTGAAATTTATAAAGATAAATGGATAGTTGTGTTAGTAAAATTGAGATATTTTATTAACCCTTTATAGTCACATTAAGATTGGTGCTTAAAATTTGTTTTCACTAACTATTTTCAAGAAATTGTGAAATTTTAGTGTTTTCAAATTTATTTGATTTAGACTTGAGAAAGCTTTTTTAACTAAATTAAAATCTTAAACTAATACTTATTTTCATTAAAAAAATCTATTTGAGAAGAATTAATTTAAGTTTTATGAAATACAAAGGGGAGAAATAATCCTAAATCCTTACCTCTGAAAGTTAAGGTTTCAACAAGTTTTAATTGGTTTAAAACATTTTTAATCAAACTTTCATTACTTTCATACAAACATACTCTCGATGTTACTCAACCTATCTTAAAGCTTAATAGTAAAATTCTAACCCTCATTTGCCTAAATCCTCGTGGGAACAATAACTTTGGAATATTCTACACTTGTGACAACCCATATGCTTGGAGTAACACTTGACGATGAACAACTAGGATGTCTACTATTTTATTATATATATAAATTCCTGGGAATGTTATTGTGCCCATAGGGCTTGTTGATTGAATTTGCTTGAGGATATGATTAGAAATTTTCTAGCATATTTGTGCTCTTTGAAATTGTTTTTATAATACTTTAATCTTTTTCAAGCATGCTAGTTCTTATGAAATGATTGATATATGAGAAATTATTGATTTTTCATAATTGTAAATATTTTCAAGTATGCTTATGTCTATTTGATTTGTGTAAAACAAATTTAAAAATTTTCAAGCATGCTTGAATGTTTTTTGTTGGTTTATGATGAATTTTGGAATGTGATGCAAAGAGGGAAAAAGGAGATTGAAGATTGATGTAATGATTATATGTGATAGATTGAGACTGAATATTCTCATTACCACATGGTATGCCTCTATTTTGTTCATAGTAGTTGGCTTTTCTTATAGTTCCCTATTACCTTGGTTTAGTTTTTGGGATGATTGACACTTTTTATGGAGGCGAGTCCTACTCTATTTTGAATACACATTTGGCTAGGTATATTTGTAGTTTAGGCTTCAACTAGCTGTAATAAGGTGTAAGGGGTAAAACACAAGAGTGTCATTAGGATAAGAATCACTTGATTTAATTGCTATTTGATTTAAATTGTTTTGATTATGGAAAACTAGAATTCCCTTGTTTGAGAAATTCTTTGCGAAAGTATTGTGAAATGTAAGTATATGTATCTAAATATGGTTTGCAAACTAATTTTTAATTGAGATACTAGAGTAGCTAAGTTAGAATAACCCTTGTAACTAAGACATTAGATCTCACATGTTATCTCTTACTATTTTCAAGTGAGTTGGTTGGTAGAGTTAGAGCAAAGGTTCGAGAATAATGAGCTTAGCCTCTTTGTTTTGTTGGTCTTCGCACATGTCTTTTATGCTCTCATTATAGTTTTATTATTATGTTTCCATGACCTAGGACCGTGTTTTGGATAATTGAATAATTTTATAAAGGAAAAATCTTATATGCTTAGTCTCATATGCTTGATGTTATTATCTTCAATTAAATTAGAATATATAGATCACTTATAAATTATTTATTCCATAAGAAGCTCTTGTTATTGATATTGGGAAAAACACAATCATTAATCCCTATAGTTTGATTGAATTTTTTATTTAGTTCTTATAGTGTTTTCCCCAGTGTTTTCAGTCCTTATAAGGACTGAAAACATTGAAAATATTGAAACTATATATAAGGACCTAAGGAACAAATATTACTCAATCTTGCTGAAACTATAGAGCTTGAAAACACAAAAGAAATTACACAAAATAAAAGTAAAACCTAATAAAACTATAGAGATCGATGATTGTATTTTCCCTTGATAATGACACAAAAAAATCCACTTGTCTTAAAAGTATATTAACTATATAAGACTAAGTACATAAGTCATGCCCTTTTAGAAAATTGTCAATTTGTGATGTTTCTTTGGGTTTTTATCTTTTGAGAAAGGATGGTAGAACTTTGAAGTGAAGACAAAATATACCACCTAAAAAAAGGAGAAAGAAAGAACTACTCATGTTAGTTGTTATGGACATTTTCCGTTTATCTTATAATTGCTAGTTTTACAAGTTAGAGCAATTATAAGGATGTCATTACTTAGATCCCTGAGTTATTTCTTGGCATTCTCACTCAAAATATCAAATTGATCCAATGCAAGAATTGTCCCAATAGCAATAACCAATAGTACCTTTATAATTGACATTAATGATATAGCAAAAAAAAAATTTGAACTTTATGGTGTAATTTCAATAAAAGAAGAAAAATGAAAATGTCTCACTTCTTTACTAGAATATTCTAGCAATTGAAATTAATAATGATAAAATTAGGGATGCTACTTTTGAAACTGAGGCATTCAAAGCTTTAAGACCAAAAAGGTTCTACAAGATTTATTTTGTCATGATCATTAGAATATTTTGTCATATCTCATTTTTGCTCATCTTCTCATGCTCATTCAGACGATAGCCTTAATTGTTCTTTGTTCAGTCTAGATATGAGTTCCTTACTTTACCTAGCAAAGACACTATGATTAAATTAGTGTTATCAACCATTCCAAGATGCAGATTATGTTATAAGCATGGAAAATTTTACAACAAGTTGAAAGGGACAATAGACAGTTCCTATGGGATGCTCATGAAGAAGAAAAGAAGCTTCACTTAATAGAAAGGGGTGAGAAGAAAAATGGTAGCTTGGTATTAAAGGATCTTTGAGGACAAAATAAGACTTAAAATTATTTTGAAATTAATCATGGAGAAAGAATCTAATAGGACCCTCAACAAATGCTTCCATATCATACCACCTTTGGCTATACAGAATAGTTTTACACATAAAGATCAAAATAATGGGCTATATAAAATAGCTTTAGACATGTGTGCAATAATGGACATTTTAGGTCTCAGGAAAAACCTAGCTTATTACCACTTTTTAAGAATGATGAGTGATTATTTGAAAGTCAAGGAGAGGACAAATGGGTAAAGAATAGCAAAAGACACCATATCTCAACTTATAACATCAAGGTTCAAATTTATATGTCCTTTCTCTTTATTATAATTGTAAAATATCAACTTTGAATCATTTTGTTTTAATTTAGAGTGATATGAGAAGGCACCAAACTAGTCTAGAACATCCAAAATAGACCTCTTTGAGTTTTTCTCTCATCCTAAGTTGCTTTCAACAAATTATAAGTTTTTCAATAAGATGGATATTGAAGTTGAAGACTTTTTAGTATGGGAATTGATTTATTGCCATTGAATATAGATGCCATACTTACCTTAACACTTAAAATAAATAAGAATTGATTGAATTGAATGTCAAGTATAATAATGATGAGAAGTATTTTAGTGCAGTATTGATCACACTATAGAGTAATATTGATCAATTTTAGTGCAAGTATTAATTGCACTATAGAGTAATACAGATTAATTTTAGTGCAAGTTGACTACCATAAAGTAATATAGCTATTTGCTAGCATTACTATTTCTAATACACATTTCTTTCAGTTGCCCAAAGTTTTTTATTTTCTATTCTTCATAATAGAATTATGAAATCTCTCTAATAGTAAAAAAGAAGAAATGCAATAGAAAATTGTTACAATGTAAGCCACATGAAAATGTACACTGTGACATCATCAATTTCAAATCTGGTTAATTAAGCTCAAATAGACTAATTAAGTTTATTAATGAGGTGTGTCACCAAAGGAGCTTAATTTGGTGTAATTGTTATGATCGATAGCAGGCCACCTAAGCAAGGAAAGAGGAAGAAAAAGATTTACTCTCTATGCTATATGTTGTGGAGTGTGGTTAGTTCATTGCAATGCATAGAGACAGATTTGCATCTAACGGGCTCCTATGTGCGGCATATGGCCAAAATTTTAATATATTAGCTTTATATCTTCGTAAGAGAAAGAGCGAAAAGGAAGAGAAAAATGAAGAGAAATGAAAGAGTAGTGAGAGAGCAGTGCTAGAGCTTGGGAGAACTGAGTATTGGGAGTATTTTGAAGCTCATAAACACCAAAGGTAAGCTTTCCTACTTAAATCTTCTTCTCTTCTTCCATTTTCTTAATGGTATAGGTTAGAGTTTGATTGTTAATGGTGATTTTTAGTCCATAGAAGCTATAAGTCTAAACCCATTGACTTAAATAGAGTTAATAGGAGTAGATTGAGCTAAGTAAACTTGGTATTTATGGTTTTATAATGATTGGTGGTTAGAGGACATTAAATGTCAGAAATTCTCATAAATTTGGTGGTTGAGAACAATGTGATTTCATTAATGATCATTTAAGAGCTCAATGTTATTAATGAGAGTTAAAGGAAGATAAGAAGCCTTATGGGTACTTTTATATGAGTCAAGAATAAATCTTGAGTATCAAAAAAATGATGAAGTGTTAGTGAAAAATAGCTCAAAAATGAATATTGATGTTTTACATAGTAAATGCTTGTAGAATAACAACCATTAGCACCATTGAAGCTTCTTAGAAGCTTTAGGAGTGAGTAATTGAGGAATGAAACCTTTGATCTCTTAAAGATTTGAGGTAACCGAGGGAATTCTATCTTATGCTTTTGTGTGTTTATTAGTTTATGGATTTATGATTGATAATTGAAATGCATAAATTAAAAAGAAATGCAAGTGTAGCTTGATTCATTAGAAAATTCACTAGATCAAATTTATGAGCTTTATGCCTTAGGATTTAAAATTTCTTTGAGAACAATATCGGTGAATTTTTATTTTATGTTTATTAGGAGTTCAATGATTTTACAAATTGAAAAGTAACATGAATCTTTGTTTATGTGAAGTACAATGATTGTGAAGTTGGAGTTCAATAACTTATTTAGTTTGGAGTTTCATGAAAATGTGTTTAATAAGTCCAATGATTTGTGTAATGATAAAGTTTAATTAAAATTAATAATGTGAAATTCTATGAATTCTATATGTGTGAATTATGGCATGAATGTGCATTGTATGATCTTGAAAGACAGGAGTTTACTTAGCAAAAGGAGTAGATGATAAAATCCACGTGGTAAGGCCCCACCCGTGTGATGGTTTACCGGATTGAATATAACTATGTTGTCTCACTTGTTCATCAAGAGACTATCCCACTAGTTCAATGAGAGATTTGAAACTCCCTAGTTATCCACCGGTTTAATGAGGAGGCTAGTCTAAGGTGTATGACACCCTATAGTATGAGAAATGAGGAAAACTATGTTCTATAAGTGAGTTGGCTGCGCCTTAGCAAGATAATTCCCGTACAAGTTTTTAAGCTAGGGAAGTCATGGAATATAGACTATCCCATTGAGTTATAGCCCATAATTTCATGTCAGAGGAATAAAGAGGATATAAGGGAGTTGTGATTATACATATAGTGAGTGAGGACACCTGTTGTCTATATTGTCCCTATTGATGATATCACGAGTTAAGTCTTAATTTCTTCTAATGTATTTGTCAATGATTTACGTGACCAACTCTCTTTATATGAAAAGTGCTAAAAAGTATTATTTCTCAAGTAAATGCTATTATGTGAGTGGAATTATGAGTATCTATTTTTAAATGTTTTACATGGGCATAAGTATTGACATTAACTGCTACTTGCATTTAAACTAATTGATATGCATTAGTATGGGTTAGTCAGACCTTAGTTATTGAGTAGTTGTACTCACCCCATTATTTTTAATATTTCAAGAAATAGCTCAAGAGGTGTAGGCAGAGGAAAACACCTAGAGGCTTAGGACCCGCGATCCTTTTATTGTAACCTCTTTATTTTGAGTAATTATATGTGTATGACAATTTTAATTGCCAATTAGGAATTCTCATTTGCTTCTTACTTACATTATGTGAATTGTAAATTGTAAGTGTATTTTAGGTCCTAGGGAGTGAGTTGATGAGTATGTGTTATTGTGATAAAGCCAAAAGACTAACGCAAGTAAGAGTAGAGCATATTATGAGATGATTTGGAGAACTTGATGAAAATTATGGCAAACTCCCCCTTTTATCTTTTTGAGTTTAAGGGGTTGAGTAGTGAAAATTTGATCTAGGAGCATTTCATGTGATATGGTGCATTGCAAAGTTAACCTTAATGATTTGTAGGTGTTCAAATTGGTGTTAGTGGCTATTGGCCTTTGATATTTGGTTTGGACACTTGATTTTAGGAAAATTGTTATAAAAGTATAATTTTTGAAAAGTGTGTCCAATTCTTGTTTTAGAAACAATTTAAGTCCAAGACTAATGCCATTAATTAGAGCTCAGAGAGAGCTTTTTGTAGACACTTAGTTCGCATCAATTGGACATCAGACAGAGATTTAGGGGCATCAGAAGTTGGCCCCATTGCTGTCAAATTGATAGCGAAATTCATAGTCAAAATTCATACAATTACATCATGGCACATATGCTAGAAGCCACAGTGCATGTCACATAGGCAAACATGCCGTGGTACACGCCTCAAAATTTTTCAAAAATTCTCTTATTTCAAATTCTTAAACAAATGTACTCATACAAGTAATGGTCACATGCTTCCGCATATTTGTGAACTCTAAATTGTCTAGTTGCAAGACTTGAAAATGATTTTAGTTTTGTAAACTCGGGGTCTCCATTTTGCTAATCATTGAAAACTTTGTATTTTGATAATTACTATAATCCCATTCCCTTAATTACTTAGAATTTAGTTTTAATTATGGGATTAGAAGGAGAATATTACATACACCATATAGTAATAGCCACTAAGGTATATACATAATTAGTTGCTACCATAAGAACTGAGCATTCATCCATACCAACACCAAAAATCAAACACAAAGTACTTGGCAAAGCATAAAGGTAGCAAGTAAACATCATCTCAACTAAATTATAAATAAGAAATGTTTCAAATTTTTCTACTAGCAAACATGTTTCAAATAAATCATAGAAACTAAACCTGTGATGTCTATGGCTTATTATGATCCTATATAACATTACATTGCTAACAAATTGAGTTTTGAAAATCATACAAGTAAAAATTGTCGTGTTTGAGTAGGATAATTAACTTACTTAAATTTATTGTGAGTGGAAGAGCATAAACTTGAAGAAAGGCTATTAAGGCAATGTATCTAATAACAATACCCTTACAATAATTCAATATTGCAAGGTTTGTCTTCTTAAACTTGAAGAAAATCTAGTATTTACCATTAAATTATTTTTATTTTCATAAGAAAGGACTTAAATAAAATTAACCTAAAATAGAAATAAAACATTAAATAATCATGTTATTGGTTAACTTTTACAAGATATGCCACAACTAAGAAGCTAAACATTAGAATAGCTGCATCACTACATATAAACAAATTTTAACTATTTTTTAATGTAAAATTTTAACTTGGTTCCTATATAAACCTATCAAATGTCTTGCACACATTCTTTGAAAGTAATAGATGCATATTCTTCATACCTTCCTAGATTATACACTTAGTATTATAGAGACTTTATGTAACAGATGCATATTCTTCATATAACATATGTACTTCATATAAGAGTTTACACACACACACACCCCCCCATACAACCTTCAAACTAACACAAACAAACATAAGTATGTATTTTGATAGAAATGGAGATTCATTATAGATTTACAAATCATTTACACGTTATATTTTACAGGAAGGGGAATGGTATGGACACTAGGGGTCAATTAATGGAACTCCATTCTCTTTAATATCTTTTCCCATTCAAAGGTCTATAAATGTATGTGTTAAGGATTTCTCTAATAATGGGACACATTTGTAAATTTGGCATGTTATAAGGATCACTATTGCCTTGGTTTATAGCAAAAATTTCACCATTGGCATTATTTTTACTTATGGGCCACATGTGAGTAAATTGCTAGATGTGATTACAAGTGGCCATAGTTTAGAGGTCATTGCAAATTTTAAGGACCTTATGTACTTAAGAATCACATATTGGCATGGAGAATTCAAAATTCACAAGAAACCTTTACTTTCATTATACACCTTGAGGATAAGGTGAGACTTCAAGAGGTGGATAATGATATAACTGAAGATTCAGTGGTTAAGAATCTTATCCCAAAGGTTTTTAGCCATAAGGGTAAAAAGGTAATTTTGATAGATAGGTGTAGCTAGAGGTAAGGATAGTGTTGGTAGGAGTAATGACCACTTTTGGGTAAAAGAGCATCCTTTCTATTTAAGGGAAGGCAAGTTCAGTCTTTTGGAACCATTGGGAGAGATATGGTCTCTTGATATTCAAAACCACTTCCTTGCATGTGTACATTTTGATAATTTCTTATATTTCTATATTATATGTGATTCTAATTTCTATATTAGGATGTATGAGGGACATAGGTTTGGCTTGACCATTGTTTTACTTATTATATAATTTAGTTATTTAGTAAAAAATACTATCCATCTCGAGTTGATTCTACCATTTTGTTGTCTATTTTCTAGTCTTTTTCTCATATTTGATTATTAGAGTTGAGAGGTCTATCATATTTTTAGTCAACTAATTAAGAGAAGCAACAAAAATAGTGTTGAAGAAAATTGTTTCCAAATTCATACCATTTCAATATCAGGCCTTTAGATTGATCTTTGCTTCTTTTTCTTTTTAATGGGTTTGTTATCTTGACTAGTTTTATTGTTGATGAACTCTTTAAAAAAAATTAAGGTCAAAACTACCAAGCCATGCTACACGTGAAAAAACAAAGGAAGAAAAAAAAATGCAATATGCATGTTGTATTGACTAATAGTAAATGATAGGGTAAATGTGTATTTTTGCTCTTAAACTATTTTTTGAGGACTACTTAGTGTCCTAAACTATTTTTCATTGCAATTTCTACCCTAATTAAAATGTAGCATATTTTTTCCTAATATTAAATATCCTAATGTTGACTGAGACTTAAGTTTGACCGAAAATGCCCCCTGTCATGCCAAGTAGATCTAAATTAAGGTGTATTTTAGCTCCTTAACTATTGTTTGAGGAGCACCTAATATCTTAAACTATTTGCTTCATAGTGATTTCTTTCCTAAAGTAATTAAAACATAGCAAAAATGCACCTTAACTTAAATGTTGATTCCCTTTTATTTATCAATTGATTAACTTAGGAATTAAGACTTTACTTTTTAGGAAACTTTTTGAATTCTTCCATTTAGTATTTATTTATGAATTTCCATGAATTAGATAATCTTCCTAACTTATTCAAGTGGAGATGCCATTTTTGGATGGAGCCATCTACGTTTAGGGATTCTTTGAGTCTTCTATTATCTTGTCTATAAATAGGCTACCTTTGTGTACTCTTTAAAGAACATTATGAATGAGAATTATCTATTGAATTTGGTAAAGCTCTTTGAGTTGTGCTTGCTTGTGAGAATCTTGAGATAATCAAGAGTTTGATAAACTCTTGTGCAGTCTCAAA
The DNA here is from genome assembly GCF_029017545.1 of Prosopis cineraria. Lineage (NCBI taxonomy): Eukaryota > Viridiplantae > Streptophyta > Magnoliopsida > Fabales > Fabaceae > Prosopis > Prosopis cineraria. Next base: position 16,604,019 of record NW_026555344.1, read on the forward strand.
GACTAAGATTCTAGAAGTAGGTGCTTTAGTTGTCCTTTTTCCTTGATCCCTATCTTTTCTTTCTATTATATTTTTCTTTATTGTATTCACTTTGTCTTCATCCCTTTCTTTCTTTATTTCAATTTTGTTTCTTATTCTATCCTAAACTAACATGATTCTACTTCTATTCCCGTATCACCATTTGTCTATGAGATGTTCTTCATTGTGATTGATGATCCTATTAAACTTCTCAACAGGATCAATTTCTTAGATAGACTCATGATTCATTGGGGAATCATCAACTTGGTTTATAGAGTAATTCTAGCATGAACGTGCATGGACAATGTTCTAGACATATATCCATATGAAAATGCTTACTGTATGAAAAAAATAAACATAATAAAGATAAAAACTTTCACATTGGTTCAGAGGTTCTTAGATTTCAAACATTTTAAATTATTTTTTAAAAAGTAAAGTGCTTACTGCTAAGGATAGAGAAGCATAAGCCATTACATCTTTATTGCAAACATCTAATTGATTTCTAAATAGATTGCTTCTTTCTTTACATATAGTTGGAATGATGATAAGAGATATGTTTCCTATACCTTCCTATTGATATCCGCCCAAGTACTTAGAAAATATGACATCCTTAATATAAAACTTTGATAAAAACTAGGACTTCTAACTATATGTACACACACACAAAACTTGCATGCTGCCCAACATCCATCCCAACACAAGGCCATGTAAATGACGAGGAGGTCTTATTTTAATGAGTAGCCATTTGAGAGTAAACCAAATGATAAATGTAGGTAGTAGCCATTTGAGAGTAAACCAAATGATAAATGTAAGTATAGCATTTTGTGGCAAGAATCACCTATAGTTTGTGAAAGCCTAAATACTTGAAAGAATTGATTTATAGGATGTCAGATATAATATTGATGAGAAGTATTTTAGTACAAGTATTGATCAATTTAGTTTAAGTGTTATCTGAGTGCAAGTATTGATCAATTTTAGTGCAAGCATTATTTTAGAGATTGATCATTTTAGTTCAACTACTAATCACAATATATATATATATAATATAGCTATATCAATATAAACACTTGAAAAAAATAAAGATATAGTGCAAGTAATTGATAGCATTATTGTTTTCTACCACATATTTCTTCCATTTGCCAAAAGTTTTCATTATCTCTTATTCATAGTAGATGTATAATTCTTTAACATCAAAAATTAGGAATGCAATAAAAACAATTACAATACAAATCACATGAAAAATGTGAACAAGAAAGTAACTACTATCAAGTAGGGGTAGAAATAGGCTAGACTAAATTAGGTTTTGGCCAAATAGGCCTGAGTTTATATGGTGAATCAAAAGCGGAACCAGACCTAAAGCTTGTATAATACTTTTTTTATAGCTCAAGCCTGAGACTACCTAAACCTGACCTGGCTTGAAAAAGTCTTTTAAATAGGATCACATTTTAGTTCTAAATGTTTGAAATATGTTTAGAACTATAATATACAATATATAACCTAATTTATCAATTACAATATATAATAATTAAAAGGACTTATCAACTACATATAATATAATAATAAAGTAAAAACATTAACAATTACAATATATAATAATTGAAATGAATTATCAACTATAATATAATGTAACAATAAAGTAATAACATTAAGATTAATATATAAGTCTAATATGATGGGAAATATAACTAGAAATAAAAAAGAATAGATTGATTAAAAAAATGGTGAAACTAATATTTGTGATATATTACATAATATAATATATATATATATATAAAGGCTTGTAGATTAGGCTTTGAAAAAATAGGCCTGACCTATTTAGTTAAATAGACTTAATTAAAAGTTTGAGCCTAGCTTGAGCCTATTTAGTAAATATGCTAGGATAGGCTTAAGTATGCCAGGTTGTAGGCCCTTGTTAAGCGCCTAGCCTATTCCCACCTTAACTACCAAGAAAGTATAAATAATAAGGATGTCTTGCATTTTAATGACTAGCCATCCAAGAGCAAATCTAATGATAAATGTAAGTAGAATATTTAGTTTGTGAAAGCTTAAAAGCTACAACAAGAAATGAAGGACAAAATTACCAAGATTTCTATCAAGAAAGGAACTAAAAGGGAAAAAAAATGCAAAAGGAGATGTAAGAACTAAACATACAACTTAAGTAGGCTCTTTAAATTCATCACACTACAATGATTTTAGCCTTTAGCAATAATTTTCTTGACAATAGTTCTAAATCTGTTGCCTTATATATAAATAGGGAACAATTTTTCTTGTGTTACCATTAATCATAATTTTAGAATATAGAAATTGGTCAACAGTTTAAAACTATGGCATAGGCAATAGCTTTGAATTGTCACACTATAATTTTAAAATAAGCAATAATTATTAAATAGGTAATATTTATCAATTGTCCCCTATTCATTATTTGTTTTCTCATCTCAAAAAATCTTGTATGCACACCATTTCCCTTTTCATTTTGGCACTATGTTTTTATAATTTTTTAGTTAAACTATTAATTTAATATTTAAGAAATCATTTTTTACCAGCTAATATTTATGAAATCTAACGGAAATAACACATTGTGTTTGTGTCTTTCTTTTTAATTTTAGAGATATATATATTTTTATTTTACTAATTTGTTATTTAATAAAAACCAAAGCTTTCCTCATTGTTGTGCTTCCCTTCGTGCTCACTTATGCTCATTCTCTTTGCCTCATTGAAATCCTCCTAGTTGAAGTACTCTGGGTGCTGTGCACTATTCACAGTTTGTTCTTAAGGAGTTGTTGTTAAAGCTCTTGCATCAATCACGGTAATTTCTCTCTTGATTGTTCTTGTGGGTTTGTGGGTTCGAGTTGATTTCAGGTGTTAGGACCATGTGGGTTTGAGTTGAATATGTCTTCATGAAATATGATAAACTAAACTAGAAGATTTTAATGTGAGATAGAGATTAATAACTTTTGATATTGATTGATATTTGGTAGCTATGGAAGGTAGAGGAAGAATGTCGAAATGAAAGGGGTTTTACTTTTGCTAATTAATTTTCTCTTGCATTTTAGTTTTTATAATCTGAGTTGATAATTTAGGAAAAGTTCACTTTTTCTAACTCGCATTGCCGATGTGAGTAGTTCACTCCCTCTAATTCTTTGCATTATAATCAGTTTTGCACTAGCTGCTATATGCTTTGTTGGGTTTAATTTGAGTACTAGTGATTGATATTACCAGTTGTCAGGCTATACCTTTTCATTTTTTCCCTCTAGATTTGAAATTTTTTGTTTATTGCTCTTAATCCTTTTCTATTGTAGGTTTTGTGATGTTTGCTTGACTTAAGTTTGCATTTTGCTAATTGTGGACTGGATATTCGTACTTTGCACATTTGATTCAAGCTCTGTGGTTACATCGTTAGTCTTTTATCTCCTAATCTTGTATGCTGAATATTGTGCATAATTTGATGATTGATTGATTTATAGTTTTGTTTATACAATAGGGCAAAAGGGAAAACAATGCCCTAGAACTTTTCCTTTAATGGCACTTGGTATCTTAAACTTTTTTTAGGAGCAATTTTAACCCAGAAGTTTCAACAAATGGTGCAATGTTGCCCTGACATTAAATCTGATGGATGTTGACTGGTAAATTAAAAGTTTGACCTGGGAATTTACACATGGCTTTTTAATTGTAATTTTTCCTTGCTAATTCATTACATGGTTTGAGCTAGGGATTTGTATTCAAGCCATCTGGTTCAAGCTGGGGTTCGAAGAGGAGAGGATATGAGAAGGTTTGAGTATTGAGTTAAGCCATCTAGTGTGAACTAGGGTTCGAGTCAAGGTTAGAAGAGTGTTTGAGTCGAGCCATCTAACTCTAAGGTGCATGAGTTAAGAGTCAAAGAGGGTTCCAATCTTGGTTTCTTGCCTTAAGGATTCGAGTTAGGGTTTGAAGAGTTGCATAAGTCAAGAATCGAATCTTTAAGGCTTCGTAAATAGTACATCATAGAAAATCATCAGCTTTTACAGGTAAGTAATCTAACCATCTTAGTGATTTTGCTTTTCATTTTCACAGTGTAAGTCTATTTAACCCCTATCTCTTAGTGTTTTTTCCTCTTAGTACTAAACAATCTAAGATGGCCTCTAACAGGATAATGGTGGTACTAATTGGGACGTAATAAATAGATACTTTGACGCAATTAGTAAGAGATAGAAAGAGTGGTATGAGTTTAGAGAACAATTTTGAGGTAGATATAACTCAATAGCTGAAAGCACCTTAGCTCATAACGGTAGAGGGAGTAAGGGGAATCAGAAAGGAGATAAGGGTACTTGTGATAATGAGAATGTTGTGGAAGCTAGTGAGTGTTCTTGAGGCAAAGAAAGGTGGGTGAAGTTTAAGTGTTAGATGAGAATAAAGGTGAGGAATCCATGGAAGGTAAAGATGTCTTTATTGACTGGGATGAGGGAGGAATTTTTAATTATCATGATGATTATGCTTTTAAGGGTAAGGAGATGAATGTTATTGATAATGTTAAAGGAAGGACTGAGGTTACAGATTTTTTTGATAGTGTTGATAGGGATGAGGAATTTATGGGTTGTGATGGTGTTTTAATGCATGATAATAGTGCAAATGATGGAGCATCTCTAAAAAAGATAGTGAGGATGAGGATTTCAATGGTGGAGAAGAAAGTGAGGAGTCAACTGAGAATATAGATTCAACTAGTAGGTATGAAGATGAGGAGTTGGGCCTTGAGATGGGCTTGGATGATGATAATGGGCCCTTGAAGGAAGAAATGAGACCTATAGATAATATGGATCACAGTCCAAAGCCCTTTCATGGTAAGGCAAACCTTTAAAGGCAAGGACGAGACTGTTAGGGCTATAAATAGGTATGCAATTAGAGAAGGGGTACATTTGAAGCTTAGGAAAAGTAAGCCATTTAGAGTAAAGGCTGTATGTCAAGAGGGTTTCCCATTATATGAAAAAAGATAGAGAAGACCCAGGAATAAAGGTGAAGACACTATGTTTGGAGCATATGTGTAGTAGAGTTTATAAGAACCTAAGGGCTTTAGTTAAGTAGTTAGCTTCCTACTTAAGAACAAGGTACAAGAGAGACCACAGTATAAGATATCATACATGAAGAAGGATGTAGAGGATGACTTGAAACTTCATGTGAGCTTGCACAAGTGCAAGCGTACTAAGAAGATAATCATGTAGGAAATAAAAGGGAGTTACAAGGATGAGTTCGATGACATAGAAGCTTATTGTATGAGGTGAGATCTTCAAACATGGGTTCAGATCTAAGCGTGGAAGTGAGTAAAGAAGCTCTAGAGAATGGCAAACAGGTGTTCAACAGACTTTATATATGCTTGAATACTTCTAAGGTAAGATGTTATTTGCAATGGTTGTTTATGTTTTGAAGTAGTTCTTTATGAGATCTAATTAGTATTTATGTTTTGTTTACCAGGTTGGTTGGAAGGTAGGGTGTGAGACTTATTATTAGACTTGATAGCATATTTCTTAAAGGACATACTCAAGGCATTTTACTTACTGCTACTGGGATTGATGTTGATGATGGTTTGTTTCCTATAGCATTCAGCTTAACTCAAAAAGAGAATACCATGAATTGGACTTGGTTCATACAATGGCTTCAAAAGTCATTAGACCTTGGGGATGGCTTTAAGGTTACTATAGTATCTGATATGCAAAAGGTAGTCATTTTACACTTTTTCAATTTTTTTTAGAATGGTAGGAGATTACTAATATCAATTGACTTATATATGCAGGGCTTGATGGATGTTGTGCAGAACATACTACAAGTGGCCGAGCATAGACTTTGTGCCAGGTATATTTATGCCAACTAGAGCAAGAGATGGAGAGGCAATGAGTTGAGGAGAAGTTTTGGGCTTGTGCATGGAGTACATTTGAGGAGAAGTTTAAAGATAATTTGAAGGCAATGGGAAGCTTAAGCAAACAAGTAGCAGAGGCAGTGGCCACTTATCCTCCTAAGAGTTGGGTAAGAGCATACTTTAGCACAAGATGTCTATCTTGGAATGTTGACAATAATGTTAGTGAAAGTATGAATTCATGGATAGATGACTTTATGTCATGTTTGGTAGGTTGGAATTGTGAAGATGGAAATGGAATTGGGATAGGAATCTGAATAAAGTGATGTTTGGTAGATATGAATTACAATTCCTGGGAATCCTAATTCTATGGAAAAAAGCTAATTTTGATTCCTTATGTAAATCTATGGAATTGGGAGCAATTCTATGGAATTGTAATATTTAAGACACTTTTGCCCTCATACAAATTCCAGAAAGACAAATTTGCCCTCAAAAAAAAAATAAAACCCTCATATGCTAGCAAAAAAAAAGAAAAAGGGAGTATAAAAGGGTGAATGATATTTTTTCTCATTATATATAAAGCGTTATAATATATATATAAGATAGTATTATATATAATATTTGTATATAATTTATATATTTATAATATTTTTTTGGTATAAGAATAGAATTGATTTGTTTGACATTTTTCTTCTAAATCTACATGTTAGTGTATTTATTTTAAAGTAGAATGGGATGGGAACCATTGCCAATTTTATTTTCAAGAAAATGTTCCCTCTAATGATAAAACTTTTTGTTTGGCCCAAGCTAGTGAATAATAGTTACAGATATAATCTATGATTTATATAATATTTCATTAATATATAAAATACATAAGAAAATTGGTACACAATTAAGTTTTTATTATGTTTTATTTTAATTTTTATATAGGGGTATTTTTGTCTTTTAAGTATAATTCCATTTCCATGTCTTGCATACCAAACAAAAGTAATGCAAGGATTCCATCTAATTTTTCTGACATACCAAACATACTTTTATAATTCAATTCTATTCCAATTCTGATTCCAATTCTGATTCCAATTCCAATTCTAATTCCATCAAAACTATTCCATCATACCAAACGGGCCTTAGGTATTTGCCTCTATTAGAATATTAGATGGAATTAGGATTAAAATGATAGGAAAATGGGCTGACGCTGAAAAGAATGTATAGAAGTGGGTTGGGGATTTTAAACCTAGGTGTTTAAAGTTATTTGCTAAGAAAAGGATATAGCAGTGAAGTATAGGGTCTATTTCAATAGTGACCATGGTTATGAAGTTATAGAGGGTCCTAATAGGCATATGGTATTTCTCAATAGTAAAAAGTGCATATGTAGGATTTGGGATCTCACTGGAATACCTGCCAACTTGCCATCTGTGCCTTTATGATGCAAAGATGGACCAAAGCACCCAAATATCTCACTTTTACCATAAAACCACCTATCTCGATAGTTATATGTCTAAGTTACAGCCTATAAGAGGCAAACAATTTTGGAAGGTAGACCAATTTTGCCAATACAATCACCATCAATTTCTAAAATGCTTAGCCAACCTAAGAAAAAAAGGTTAAGGACTGAAGAAAACTAAAGAAGACAAAAGCAAATACAAGCATCATCTTCTCAACATGTCTTGGACAAATTAAGTAAGAAAGGCAAATATATCAAATGCACTATTTACAAAAGGATTGGCCATAACAGAGCAACATGTGAAGATGTAAGTACGTACTCACTTATTGTCTTAATAATTTACTTCACTTTATTAATGTGTAATTTATTATTTTGCAAAAACTTGTATCAGGTAACACAAGAGGTAGAGGGAGAGGAAGGGGCAATGATAAAAGTTCACATAGTAGAGAAAGTAGTATTTCTCAACCATCTCAACTAGACACTCAAAGAATATAAAAATCAACACCACGTCGAGGGAGGGCATTTTATAAGAGTAGAAATGAGAGTGGCTTTGGAATAAGAGTTGATGAGGACACTGGGATGACTATTTATAATATATGCTAATATATTACATTTAAATTGAACATCTTATGTTTTTAATGTTTTGATTTTCATGGATTTTTCTTTTCTTCCAGCCCGAGATGACTTCAGAGGTGGTCATTAAAGAAGGTACATCTCAAGAGTATGTGCAAAAGTATGCAGATCTTGAGACATGATTTCCTATTCCTAATGAGAGGGAATGAGGGCAAAAATGGTGGAAGATAACCTATATAAGAGCAAGTCTAGGAAGATTGGTTTCAATAATGATGAGGGTCCTTCACATTTTCCATTTAACCTACCACATTCAATATGGATTGGAAGGTTGAGAATAAGGAGTGCATATGGCAATATTTAATTTGTCACCTACTTTAATTTATTCAATGTTGTAGTCTAACTTTTGAAAAGGTTTTGTATGACTTAGGGAATGTCTATGATTTTGCTATCAGTATTTATGGACCTAAATATCTTGTGTAAGACTTAGGGTGTCTTTCAGCAGACATAGGGAACTTGTAACTTGCCTTAGCTGTGTAGTGCCAATTTGTTAACACTACTATGGTTATGTCATTATCAAATACTTATTGCTATCAATTAATGTGCATATGGTCAAACTTGTCAATTTACTCTACAATTCAGGTTCTTATTTATGATTGGTTCAACAAATTAATATTTTTTTTCTACCACAATTATATTTTTCACATGACATGGCCCTGTGATTGGCTTGAAAGAGGATGTGATATCATCACATGTTATATATCTTAGCAACTTCCATGTGCAATTATGCGGAGAACTTTGCTGGATGGATGATCATCTGCAGACCAGAATATTGAGTTTATAAAGGTAAAAAGAAATAAGAAAAGTGATCAACAAATTGCTATATTTATACAAACACAAAATTTTCCTAGTTATAGAGTTTCTTTAATTTCTTTGATTTACTTTTATATTTATAATCATTGTATATGTATCTGGCTTTAGGCGGATATGTGAGATGTTTTGTGATAGATCATAACAAAATAATTTGTATGCACTATATTAAAGGATAAATTGAATATTGAAATTCTTTGTAAGATTACTACTAATATATTAGTTTCTACTCCATATTTTTGCTTTAAACCTGCATTTGTGACCATTTTAAAAATTTAAAGCATATATCTATCTTAGACCTTAGATTACGCCAACCTTAATGTACTTTCTATTTTCTATCACTCTAAATAACCATTTTGGGACATCAAAGTAAATCTTTATAAATGTACAGCATCAGTTACACATTACTTATTTATAATCATCACCTCTTTTAGCTAACAAAAAGGGATCACAACCTCTGCTTATAATAACTGACGACATTTATGCATTTTTAAATAAGAAAAAAATAACCCATGACAACACCACACATGACACAGCTACATTCAACCTCCTCTACATTTTCTTAACTTCTTCAGTATAGCATCAACCTCAACATCATTCTGTAATTTGCTTTCATACCTTGAATGTCCATTCTGCTCACCAGACAAATATTGCACATGAAAAAGTATCTTATTAATTACTTCCTTTGCCCTCTCCCCTATCTCAACATCATGCCAAATAAAAAAACCACATCATCCCTATACATAATCATAATAAACCTATTTTGATAATAATAAGACAAAGAAGACGGCAAAGAAAGAAGAAGAAGGTTTAAAGAAGAAGATATACAACATCAACCAAACCTGCCGATAGTTAAGGCACACATAAAACCTTCTCCCTGGATTTTCCTCACTTCAATATGTCCATCTCGAAGCCATCAAACCATAGTGACAATACCTACTCAGACTATCATACCGTTGCCTAAGCATAGCAAAACCCTTCGAGAACTCCTGCTTGCAGAGGATATTGACTCAGCCATGGCTTCCCTCGACTTCCCTTCACCCAGGCCTCAAGCTTCGAACCTTAGCTCGAACCAGATGGCTTGCATACAACTCCCTAGCTTGGACCAGATAGTTCTATATGTTTTACATCTACCTCACACTAATCCACATGGATTGATGAATTAGCAAGGAAAAATTACAATTAAAAAGCCATGTGTAAATTCTCAGGTCAAACTTTTAATTTAATAGTCAACATCATCAAATTTAACATCAAGGAAACATTACATAATTTGTTGAAACTTTTAAGGTAAAATCGCTCCTAAAAAAAGTTTAGGATACAAGGCACCCCTAGAGGAAAAGTTTTAGGGCATTTTTGCCCTTTTGCCCTATACAATATGGCAATATGATCAGCACCTAGTCATTTGAATGTATGAAAACTTTATATTTTCAACTTTGGACTAATGCTTATGTAGATAGTTGTCTAAACTATAAACAATTAAGGTTCTATGTACATGGTTAATAAACCATGATTTTCATACCTTTAAATGGGAAGTTTATTATGGTTTAGTTCTTGAGTTTATTTGTAATGTATGCTTTTATACTAGGGCTTGGTTTTATTTATTTATTGACTGAAGCTTGTTTATTGCTGGTGCTAATACACACACACAGATGTATTGCCATATTGATATCGGATCCATCTCAAAACATTTTGGAGTTAAGAAGTTAATAAAATTATTGGGCACATTTGGTTGCACATAAGCTCATAGATTTGACGATACTTATTGTTGAGTAGCTTAAGTCAGAAAGTTAAGGAAAAGAAGAAATAAAATTAAGGAAACTTGTTTACACAATAAGTCTTTTACCTAGAGCTTGTGAACTATTGAAAAGAGATTATATGGGTTTATGTCTCTGTTTTAGTGTTGACATAATATTCTAGTTATTTTAAATACTAGTCAAGCCTAGCTCTAAAGAGCTACTTAGACTCCAGTCACAAGGGACAATGCCCCCATGGCACCTTCTCAGGTGGCTGGATGGTTTACCCATTCATCATCAACTTCTATTATATTTTATTAAGGAGATGGGCAATCATAAAATGTTGCTGACTCTAACCTAAGTTAATGTTTTGGCAACACATCTAACTCATTTCCTAAAACTAAACATTCAAATCTTGGTCCTGTTTTTGGTGACATAAGTAATGCAGTTCTAAACAGTGTTGCAAATTTAAGGCCAAGTGTTGTATTATAGCCACATTAGGGTCTTTCAACCAGAACTGCTTTGTTTTTCATTCAAGTTTGGGCCTGATTCATTTGTGTCTGTATGTAATATCTCAAGTTGTGTTTTTATGGATCATGTAGATATGTTTATTTTCAAACTAAAGCTTATTTCTCATAAGCTTTGGAGGTCCAAATCATATAAGATACTTATTACGAAATTAATCTTTGGAGATTAATTATGTTTCATGCTTACTGAACTTTCACTTGACAATATTTATCTACTTTTAGACTAGACTACTTTTTTATGAGTTTAAGAAACAAAGGATCTGTATGTCCAAGAATATTACAATCTAGCTTGTCGATTGTGCTTTTGAGTTTGTGTTTGTTAGCGTCTACTATTTTGTTTATGTGCTTTATAGTTTAAACTTGTTATGTGAGGTCATGGTCTATCTTTCATTTTATTTTCAGTCTGTATTTGTTTTTTTTTCTATTAAGCCTTAGCTTTTTTGCTATACTCATTTTTCTTGCCTTAATAAAGTTGACTTATTTTTTTTTTAAAAAAGGAAGCAACAAAGAGCACGTAGACCATACAGCACCTGAATTAATCAAAGATCCCCTTTCAGTTTTGTATCATTGTGACCTCTCATACTTGTCATTCATCTTACCTCTCCTTATTTGATTATTTGATTTACATTCTTATTTGATTGTTATTTCCTAATGTAGTGTTCTGTTACTATTCAAAATTTGAAAGGGTATTTTTTCCCCTGATTATATGTTATAAACAACTATGAGAGGTTGAGAGAGGAAAGGATTAGAAAAAATGCGACAGCACCTAAATTAATCAAAGATCCATATCACCTTTTTTGTATTGTCTCATTTTTTTACTAGTGGTTACTTGGGCCAACCTTTATTTTTTAGCACTCAGACATCACCCTCCATACAAATAGTTTTAGGTGTGCATGTGCTTAAAAACATAATCTGAATTGAATAAGTCAATGTTTAATTGAAATCTAAGATTTGGCTAAAAATATTGAAATCTAAGATGGAATTAAAAAAACATAGCATTTATAATTGGGGTTCAATACAAATTTGGGATGGAATAATTCTTTCATACAACCAATATTAATTTATAAAATTATCAATAATATTTTTTGAACCTAAGATCAATATTGTATTCAAAATAATGTATTGGGTTGAGAATGAATTCTTGTTCAAAATGCTTGAAAGATCAAGATTGTATTCTAAATAAAGTATCAATATAACATATATAAAAAAAAAGCTCTTAAGCTGCCTTTCTTTCATGGCACCTCACCTATTTTACTGTTCATATGAACAGTAATGGCTCAATAAAAAAGTAACAGCTTCGCATTGGGCTTCATACTTATAAAGGTGATGCTCAATGGCTCTTATTTGGTCTCAAATATCAAGGACATTGCTTGAATATAGTAATAAAAAGAGGGAATATAATAATATCTTATGATAGAACCCATATATATTGAGCTTTACTAACATGTTCGAGATATTCAAAGTTTTTTATTCTAATGTTTTGGTTCTTCAACTTCCTATCCTGACATGGTTTTATGCATGCTTAATGGTTGTATTTATTGTGATGCAACTGCAAATTGGCACTTCAAGTATAATAGTTGGTAGAACTTCCTTCATTCTTTACACATTCCACTTTCCTTGCTCTCTCTTTATATGATAACTTGGTGTCTCAAAATAGATGTTAGCACTTATGATCCTCGGAGTGTTCTTACCCTGATAAAGGATTCATGAAAATTTTTAATTAAGGTAGATTGTCTTTTTCAAAGGGCTGATATCGATGTTTACCAATGAGATGGTGGGTACCTAAAAAAGTTAATATTTCTAGACTGGGTAGTCTTTGATGAACAAGTAAGCACTCCCTCCTTTTGTTCCTTTAATTATAATATGGTGTGACTATGAAAAGCTCCTTATCTCATTTGGGTTGTTGTAGGCCATAAGGATGCTTCTTCATGTTGTTTAGTGACAACATGATCGATTGATTCATGAACCAGCTTAAGCAGAACAAGACGTACTACATCAAGAATTTTTGGTATGTAATGGTGGTGAGGGGGATGTAAAAAGAGTACCAGATGGAGCTTCTACCTCACATATTTGTAACTGAAACACCCGTCTTAATGCCTGACCATAATTTCAAGCTCATATTGGTAGACACCATCAAGATGGAGTGGTATCTTGAATATCGAGTTAGAGGTGTTTTTCCATGTTTTAATTTTTTTTTTCATACTATACGTTCCATTTGATATCTCATCATTACTTCATTTTTGTGTGCCTCAAATCTGTGTGGTGTCCTTATTACCATTAGTGATCTTGATATGACAAGAGATCATGGCCTAGACACTTAGAAATTGGAATTTGTAGTTAAAGATTCGAAGTGATAAACCTTGACTAATATTTGTTTCTCAAAGTTTTTAATTTTCAATCCTTTTCATTTTAGAATTGATTTCATCCTTTTTTTCTTCAAGAGGAATAGAATTAGGTGTGTTTTGCTTGGTGACTCAGCTGAAAAGGCATGGATAAGTATCAGCCATATAAGAGGCATCATCATGTTGTCTTGGTCATCTAGTATGCTCTTGTCCAAAGGCATCAAGGTCATAGTATACCCAAAAACTTATGTATTAACATTCGGTCTCATAATTCCATATATTCATTGGATATTATTTCCTACTTTTAGGGTACTCTTCTCTTACCAACTATGCTTTGCTACCAGATTTTTTTGGAATGCTACATTTCCAGAGTTACAGTCATTTAGGAGGGCATTGCTAAAGGAAGAAGGACAAAGATTATACATGATGCTACAATGGTTGGCCAATCGTGGTAGTGAAAGAGTAGCTCCTTTGCTTTTGTTAAGCAACATGTTCTACATGTGGAACCACTTTTAATGCTTTTTGACTATGTAATATAAAAAAGTGAATTTTGGATTGAATTGCAAAGTATTGTATGATCTTAGTGTATGAGCCACTTTGCAAACAATGTAGTTTGATGGATATAGTCATATCCTTCCTTATAATCAATATGCAATATATTGATTAGACTCCCCTCACATTGGTCTTTAATTTGATTACATTCAAATTTTACCATGATAATAGAAACCAAGAATGCAAAATAACATTACAAAACAAGGAAAGAATGACTGTAGACAAACAAAGAATAAAGAAAATCTAAAGCCAACAGTACAAATTTATTGTAGAATAAAGTATAGGAAGAAGAAAATAAGCTGAACCATGATAACGTCCATCAGATTTGAACTAGAAATGCCAAGCATGCTACTTGAAAGGATGCCATTTCTATTTAACTGATGGAAAATAACATTAATTTTCATAACCGATGGTTGTTTTTTAACTCGGTGACTAAGAGTCATTTCTTTTTCTATTATTCGTTTGAGGCCTAGAGTCATTGAATAGTTACCTTATTTGTTTAAGTCTACCCATTGATATCTAACTTTGTTTTTAAGATTTGACTAGCATACTTTTTACAATTGATAAAGTCATATCACATGCCTTTGTGAGTCATAACAACTACTTTCACAACTACCTTTTGCTATGTTTTTTCTTTTATTAGTTAATTACATCCTGTGACAAATAAAGTTGCTTTTTCCCAATTTGTGAATCCATCTATTGCAGTAGGCCTTTATTCATAATTTACTTTTTCCAAATGCTTTGAGCAGTGTGCATGTGGTGGCTAACATGTCTAGATTCATTTGCGTCCCATGTCAAGAAGTCATATTCAGGTTATCGAGAAAAGCAATTCAAATTCAAATAAGTTAATTTTAATCACTTTGTTGGTTTTCTGATGCATTGATAAGACAATGCAAGTAATAATAGTTCACTTTCCTAAGTTAGTTTCGCATGGACATGTCTTCCAGAAAGAATAATGGCAACGAAGTTCCTTCTATATTTGTATATACTCCCTACGTGTTGATTATATCTACATATAAGGGAGAGCAGTTTAGATATATTTTTGTTAAACACATAAATGCATTAGATTACACTCACCAAATGAAATTCATTTGCTTATAATCAAACTCATATTAGATCACTTTTAAGTTAACCTATTTTATTCAAACACTACATCAATGATCTATATTCATTATTTCAGTGAAATTAGATGAGATTCAATAAAATAGATGAAGAACAATGATAGTCATTATTCAATTAGATAAGATTTTCTTTTTTTATATGACCAATACTTTGGTTCAATCTACCAAGATGTCATCAGTAATTAGTATATCTTAGTGCTATGAAATTTTCAAACATTACTTGTATGAGTAAAATGCATTTTCATCGATAACCATTTCTATTGTTATTCATTTGTTGCAATTATGAGACATTTCAATCAGTATTGTTAACTTTCCTTAATCAGTTAAATAGGTGTGTTGGCTTTGGCAAAGTAAAAGGGCAACAGAGCTCCATTTTAATGATCATACATGAATTGCAACTTCAAAATCCATAAAGTACTATTCGAGCAGACTCTTCCTTTAAGTCTTGTCATGTGTCTAAATTGTATATTCAAAATCCCAGCTATGCATATGAATTTCTTAGCATCTTAGAGCTACAGGACAATGCATGTTTATAAAGTTTCATGCATTTGATGCCTGTGTACACTTTGTTATAGAAGTCTTATTCTTCATATTTCTATCTTAAGCTAATATGTCATAAATTACATTATTTTGGACTTTTCATAGTAAATACTCAATGTTAGATATACCTTAAAGAATTAGCACTGACCATTGGGGAGTATAGACTGCCATGATAAAAAGTGGGAAAAGTTTACAATAAGGTGAAATATTATAGAAACCTCCAATCATTTCTCACCCTTTTCAATATGTTTCCTTTGTCTATATATTTGTTTATTTCATAGCTGTGTTTACCCTTCTTAATACATTGAGTTCACTTAGTTGTTTCTCAACATATTCCTTCCAGATTCCTTTTGAGTCCTCCTTAATCATACCAACCATGAGTACTACAAAACATGCCATGCTGAAGGAACTTTATGATGGAACTGCAGGTGGAAAATTGTTGTGAGGGTGCTTAGGAAATGGAATGTATATCAAAAGGAAGCGCCAATTGAACTTTTCTCTATCTCAATACTTTTAACAAATGAGGAGGTGAGATTAAGCATAATTATGAAACATTTATATGTGAATTCATTACTTACTATCTTATAATTATACTTATGATATGTTACCTTTTCCACTTGACTCTTATTAATAATGACTGTGTTTTACATGCTACCTAGGGTAGTAAAATTCAAGCATATGTTATAACTAAGAATTCATTCCATCAATACCAATATATTCTTGTTAAAGGCAGTATATACTTCATGGAAAACTTTATGGTTTCTCACAATACCGAGTACAAAGCCACTACTCACAAATTTTAAATTACCTTAGGCCAACAAACATACATTCTACCAATAAAATCTGGTATCCTAACTCACAATTATGATTTCCTTCTAATATCAAGCATCATTAACATGATTGCTGAAAAACCATTGTATCATCTTGTAAGTATGTTTTTTATAGTTTATAAAGAGACAACTATTTCAATAAGAGCAACTAGTACAAACCTATATGGCTTTTTAACACCCTTGTAGATGTGATTGGTTTTGTAACCCAGAGGGGATTACTTGAGGAGTGGAAGAAGGATAATCAAACTAAGTACAAGTATCACTTAACCTTGGCTGACGATAAGCAATGACTTTTTTGGATTCATTCAAGTTACTTCAATCAAATTTTATACCTTGATTTTGAATTTTCATATAATGAAATCTATCTTATAGGGAAAACTTAGTCAAGTATGGTATATGATGACT
The DNA here is from genome assembly GCF_029017545.1 of Prosopis cineraria. Classification (NCBI taxonomy): domain Eukaryota; kingdom Viridiplantae; phylum Streptophyta; class Magnoliopsida; order Fabales; family Fabaceae; genus Prosopis; species Prosopis cineraria. The sequence goes on from NW_026555344.1 coordinate 16,620,792, forward strand.
TAGCTGCATCGATTTCCCTGATTAATTGGGACAATCTACCAAGTCCTATTATTATTGTTCTCCAGCTTTGCTGAATTAGTTTAATGAAGATGGTGGTTTCATACATTATTCTTCCGCCCTCTCTCTCACTCTCTGTGTATGATGTAAATATTCTAACTATTTTTTAAGAGTCAACTACATTTTTCACCACTATTTTTAGGGACACTTGAGCTATGCAGCTCTTATCATGCTACAAAGGTTTTTTTCAGTCCCGAGATTGAAGAAGTGAAGACATTCATTCAGAGGTTTATGTTAACTTCTCTGTTTGCTTTTAAATATTATTGTATCACTGTTAAATGAACTATGTTATTTGATAAACTATAGTACAAGGTCTTTGCCATCCCCAATTACAAGTACCATGAGTCAATCTATGACAAGACACTCATCTGAGGCATCTGTGTCAAACATGTAGTATGCCAAAAAGAGAATCAAGATATTTGAGATAATTGACATGCCTATAGTAATTTATCACTTTCCATGAAATTGAATTGATGAGGGTAGTAATTTATCACTTATTATGGTCAATCTTGCAGGATAATAATTTTCTAATATATTGTGAAATAATTAAACTTGATACTCGACATGGATGGAATTATGAGGGATGTTTGATGTGTAGAAGCAAGCCTATTCTGGAAAATAGAGTGAAAAGATGCCAAAATTGTAAGAAGAAGCCTCATACGATTCAACTGAAGTAAGATTTCTTTTTAATATTAGAAGACTCTACCATATCTTGATATGAAATAATTTCAACTTATTCTGTGTCTTTCTCTTTCCTAGGCTCAAAATTCATTACATTATAAGTGATGAATTAAGGAATGCTTCAATTATCTTCTTTGACAATTTGCTTCACAGCTTATAGGGAGGAATGCTCTAGAGATGAAAAAGCTATTGGATGAAGTAATACATGCTTACAATTTAGTTATCCTTTTCAACAATGTCACAGGATAAAGTAACAAATGAAAAAAGTTCCTCTTACTTCCTATTCTTCTTGCTCGTTATGTTTGAATAAAGGACAAAGGAAGCTATGACTTCCTGGATGAGTTAGACAATGTGGTCAAGAAGAGGATGCTTTTGAAGCTTAGGCTTAATAAGTTCAACAAAGACTTTCCTAATTCATCAATAAGTGCAACACAATACACTGAGTGTGAGAACCTCATAAATGAATTCATGGCTGTAGTTGTTGAGGTAAGCTATAAAAAACTATCATCTACTGCTACTAAAGTGTTTAAGAACTATGAATTATGCTTTCCTTGTGTACATTTTTTTTTGTTTCAAGGTTGGAGATCCAGAAGCTTAAGGTGTAAATGAGGTAATGGTTTATACATTGGTTTTCATGCTCTATAATGTCATATATTTTAAAGGTTTTCTTTATATAAGTCATTCTTATTCTTTGTTAGGATTTCGATTCTAACCTCCAAGATTCAGAAGCCACATCAGACAGTACTCCTATTTACAAAAATCTTTATGTTTATCAGAAGAACAAATCTATCAATAAAGGCATAGATGAGGTAATCAGTTATTTATTAGTTTTCTCTCATATCTGTACAAGTTTTTTTTATACACTTAATGGTTAAAATGATGAGTTCTTGAATTTTGATAGGATTTGGATTATGTCATACAAGACTCAGTAGCTACAATGGAGACCACTCCACAGAACACTACTTCTTAAGATTCCCAGTCGACTAAGTCCTCCATTACTCAACTAAAGGAGTTGGTCATTTCCCAGCTCATGCCTCCTTTACCAACTAGGGGAAAGAGGAAAAGTGCGGTCAAGAAAGGCAATGATCAAGGGATTTCTTGTGCTATTACACCTAGTCAATCATCCATATGTTCTTCAAAGCCTCTAAAATTTATTAAGCAGGAGAAGAAAGATTAGAGTTGATTGTCATCATGTTGGAAGCTGATTATCTATTTTAGGATTTCTTATTTTAGGTTTATGTCATTAGTATTAGGTCATGGTTTGTAAGTTTTTTTTTCTATCCAAATGAATCCTTGTCAACATAGGCAATTATATAGTCCCTCTTAGTAGAAGACGAGATCAATATTTTGGTTTAATATTTGTATGCAATTTTAAGGATTTCAATTTTATGCACTATTCAATTAATGTAGTGTTATTTCATTCATTTTCTTGCAAACACCAACATGACTTCACTGTTGAGGATCACTAAACCTATGAGCACTCTTGGTGCCTTACATGTTCATCATACTACTACCAAAAATTAATTAGCTACCCAATCAAACAAATGTAACTCAAGAAGCTATAAAACTGCATGTGGATTCACGCATAACACGTAACCAAAAACTTAAGTTTGGTTCAGTTCATTATAAATTTATTTCATTATATAAGAAAAAGTTTTTTTTTTCTTTTTGTATAAATTTTCATTTTGGATAAGTAAGCTTACAAATAGTTTGTGTATTACTAAGTATCATAACTAGGTATAAATCATAGATTCTAAATTTAATAAAAAATGATTATACTAATGTAGAATATTTAAGCCTAAAAATTACTTTAAAAAAACAATGCTTTCTTTTATTCGTTTTGTTGCCAAATGCTAATGAACTTTGCAGCAAGTTGGTTCAACCATTCAATTGGCTAAAATCTCAAGTTGTTTATTTCAGTATGCATTTATTTAATTAAATTTAATTAAACAACATAAGCTTTTTTTGTTTTCTTTTGAATATTTCATGTTTGGCTAAGTAAGTTTGCCATGAGTTTGCCTATTACTATTTGGCATAACTAGATACAAATTAGATATTACAAACTTCCAAAGAAACTGATTCTATTATGTAGAAAACTTAAGCCTATAAAATACATGAAAAACTCAATGTTGCCTTTTATTCATTTAGTTTCAAACACAAAGGAACTTCATTGTCCAGTTTGTTTCAAACACAAAGGAAGGAACTTCATTGTCTAGTTTTAATAAGCTATGAGTAGCTATTCTGTATTCAATATGTAAAAAATATAATATAAAAGTATTTATTCATATAGAAACTTTGATTTATTTTAACTTATACCAATATAGTTGGAGCTACTTATGCTATCCCAACTTTGGACAGTGAAGTAGGAGACCTATTGTTCTTAGACTATATAGCATTCGAGTTTAGAGAAACATTAAAAAATAAATGAAAAATT